>NC_091307.1:50564642-50582142 GCF_038502225.1 Cherax quadricarinatus
GGTCTTTCTCCCTGAGTGAGGTCTGTAGTCTTTGTCCACCTAGCCTATACTCTGTCTGCGGTCTTCTTTGCCCCTCCCCAATCTTCATGACTTTGCATTTGGCTGGATTGAATTCGAGAAGCCAGTTACTGGACCACATGTCCAGCCTCTCCAGGTCTCTTTGCAGTCCTGCCTCATCCTCGTCCGATTTAATTCTTCTCATCAACTTCACGTCATCTGCGAACAGGGACACTTCAGAGTCTATTCCTTCCATCATGTCGTTCACATATATCAAAAATAGCACTGGTCCTAGAACTGACCCCTGTGGGACCCCGCTCGTAACAGGCGCCCACTGTGATACTTCTTCACGTACCATGACTCGTTGCTGCCTCCCTGTCAGGTATTCCCTTATCCATTGCAGTGCCCTTCCTTTTACGTGTGCCTGATCCTCCAGCTTCTGCACTAATCTCTTGTGGGGAACTGTGTCAAAGGCCTTCCTGCAGTCTAGGAAAACGCAATCTACCCAACCCTCTCTCTCGTGTCTTACTTCTGTTACCTTGTCATAAAACTCCAGGAGGTTTGTGATACAAGATTTGCCTTCCATGAACCCATGCTGGTTTTCATTTATAATCTTGTTCCTTTCCAGGTGTTCGACCACTCTCCTCCTGATAATCTTCTCCATGACTTTGCACACGATACATGTCAGAGACACAGGTCTGTAGTTTAGTGCCTCGTTTCTGTTTCCTTTCTTAAATATGGGGACTACATTAGCTGTCTTCCATTTCTCAGGTAGTTGCCCAGTTTCAAGGGATGTGTTGAAGATTGTGGTTAGAGGCACACACAGCATCTCTGCTCCTTCTCTAAGGACCCATGGGGAGATGTTGTCCGGTCCCATCGCCTTTGAGGTGTCAAGGTCACTTAAGAGCTTCTTCACCTCCTCCTCAGTTGTTCGTATGTCATCCAACACTTGTTGGTATATTCCCTCTTGATGTTCCCTTCTGTTCTGTCTTCCCACAGCCCTTCCTGTCTCTACTGTAAAAACTTCCTTAAATCTCCTGTTCAGCTCCTCACATACCTCCTGATCATTTCTTGTGAGTTCTCCACCTTCTGTCCTTAATTTGATCACCTGGTCTTTGACTGTTGTCTTCCTCCTGATGTGGCTATACAACAGTTTCGGGTCAGTGTGTGTGTGTGTGTGTGTGTGTGTGTGTGTGTGTGTGTGTGTGTGTGTGTGTGTGTGTATGTGTGTGTGTGTGCGTGTGTGTGTGTGTGTGTGTGTACTCACCTATTTGTACTCACCTATTTGTGGTTGCAGGGGTCGAGTCACAGCTCCTGGCCCCGCCTCTTCGCTGATTGCTACTAGGTCCTCTCTCTCCCTGCCCCATGAGCTCTATCATACCTCGCCTTAAAACTATGTATGGTTCCTGCCTCCACCACATCACTTTCTAGGCTATTCCATGGCCTGACTACTCTATGACTGAAGAAATACTTCCTAACATCCCTTTGATTCATCTGAGTCTTCAACTTCCAATTGTGACCTCTTGTGTCTGTGTCCCATCTCTGGAACATCCCGTTTTTGTCCACCTCGTCTATTCCGCGCAGTATTTTATATGTCGTTATCATGTCTCCCCTGACCCTCCTGGCCTCCAGTGTCGTCAGGCCGATTTCCCTCAACCTTTCTTCATAGGACAATCCCCGTAGCTCTGGGACTAGTCTTGTTGCAAACCTTTGCACTTTCTCTAATTTCTTGACGTGCTTGACTAGGTGTGGATTCCAAACTGGTGCTGCATACTCCAGTATGGGCCTCACGTAGATGGTGTACAGAGTCTTAAACGAATCCTTACTGAGGTATCGGAACGCTATCCGTAGGTTTGCCAGGCGCCCGTATGCTGCAGCAGTTATCTGATTGATGTGCGCCTCAGGAGATATGCTCGGTGTTATACTCACCCCCAGATCTTTTTCCTTGAGTGAGGTTTGCAGTCTTTGGCCATCTAAACTATATTGTGTCTGCGGTCTTCTTTGCCCTTCCCCAATCTTCATGACTTTGCATTTGGCAGGGTTAAATTCAAGGAGCCAGTTGCTGGACCAGGCTTGTAGCCTGTCCAGATCTCTTTGTAGTCCTGCCTGATCCTCGTCCGATTCGATTCTTCTCATTAACTTCACATCGTCTGCAAACAAGGACACTTCTGAGTCTATCCCTTCCGTTATGTCGTTCACTTATACCAAGAACAGCACAGGTCCTAGGACTGACCCCTGTGGAACCCCGCTTGTCACAGGCGCCCACTCTGACACCTCGTCGCGTAACATGACTCGTTGTTGCCTCCCTGTCAGATATTCTCTGATCCATTGCAGTGCCTTTCCTGTTATTTGTGCCTGGTCCTCTAGCTTTTGCAGTAACCTCTTGTGAGGAACTGTGTCGAAAGCCTTCTTGCAGTCCAAAAATACGCAGTCGATCCACCCCTCTCTCTCTTGTCTTACTTCTGTCACCTTGTCATAAAACTCTAGTAGGTTTGTGACACAGGATTTTCCTTCCCTGAAACCGTGCTGGTTGTCAATTATACACTTGTTTCTTTCCAGGTGCCCCACCACTCTCCTCCTGATGATCTTCTCCATGACCTTGCATACTATACACGTTAGTGATACAGGTCTGTAGTTTAGTGCCTCATGTCTGTCTCCCTTTTTAACAATTGGGACTACATTTGCCATTTTCCATACCTCAGGGAGTTGCCCAGTTTCAAATGATGTGTTGAAGATCTTTGTTAATGGCTCACACAATATCTCTGCTCCCTCTTTAAGGACCCATGGAGAGATGTTGTCTGCTCCCACCGCCTTTGAGGTGTCAAGTTCGCATAGCAGCTTCTTCACCTCCTCCTTGGTTATATGTACCTCATCCAGCACTTGCTTGTGTGCCCCCCTGTTCTGATTTCTTGGAGTCCTACTGGTTTCCACTGTAAATACCTCTTTAAATCTTGTGTTGAGCTCCTGACATACCTCTCGGTCGTTTCTTGTGAATTCCCCATCACCCTTCCTCAGTCTGATTACCTGGTCCTTGACTGTTGTTTTCCTCCTGATGTGGCTGTACAACAGCTTCGGGTCAGTCTTTACTTTTGATGCTATGTCATTTTCATATTGTCTCTGAGCCTCCCTTCTTATCTGTGCATATTCGTTTCTGGCTCTTCGGCTGATTTCTTTATTTTCCTGAGTTCTCTGTCTTCTGTACCTTTTCCATTCTCTAGTACACCTAGTTTTTGCCTCCCTACACCTTTGGGTGAACCAAGGACTCGTTCTGTTCTTCCCATTATTTCTGTTTCTCTTGGGAACAAACCTCTCCTCTGCCTCCTTGCATTTTGTTGCTACATAGTCCATCATTTCTTGTACTGGTTTTCCTGTCAGTTCCCTCTCCCACTGAATGTCTTGAAGGAAGTTCTTCATGCCTGAGTAGTTCCCCCTTTTGTAGTTTGGTTTTTCCCAGCCTATTCCTGCTACTCTCTCCACTTGGAGCTCAACTATGTAGTCGAAGCACAGAACCACATGATCACTAGCTCCCAGGGGCCTTTCATACATGATACCCTCGATGTCCGAACTACTCATGGTGAATACAAGGTCCAACCTTGCTGGTTCATCCTCTAATCTCTCTCTGGTAGTGTCTCTAACATGTTGATGCATGAGGTTCTCCAGTACCAAATCCATCATCTTGGCTCTCCATGTTTCGGGACCCCCATGGGGCTCCAGGTTTTCCCAGTCAATCTCCTTGTGATTGAAATCACCCATAACTAGTAACTTTGCTCCCCCCATGTGTGCTCTTCTGGCCACCTCGGCTAGTGTGTTGATCATTGCTCTGTTGCTCTCATCTTATTCTTCTCTTGGCCTCCTGCAGTTCTGTGGTGGGTTGTACATTACTGCAATTATCACCTTATGTCCCTCAGACTGGATTGTTCCTACTAAGTAGTCCCTTTCGCCCATGTCTATGTGTGTGTGTGTGTGTGTGTGTGTACTCACCTATTTGTACTCACCTATTTGTGGTTGCAGGGGTCGAGTCCTAGCTCCTGGCCCCGCCTCTTCACCGGTTGCTACTAGGCCCTCTCTCTCCCCGCTCCATTAGCTTTATCAAACCTCGTCTTAAAACTGTGTATGGTTCCTGCCTCCACTACGTCATTTTCTAGGCTATTCCACTGCCTTACAACTCTATGACTGAAGAAATACTTCCTACTATCTCTCTGACTCATTTGTGTCTTCAACTTCCAATTGTGGCCTCTTGTTTCTGTGTCCCCTCCCTGGAACATCCTGTTTTTGTCCACCTTGTCTATTCCACGCAGTATTTTATGTGTCGTTATCATGTCTCCCCTGACCCTCCTGTCCTGCAGTGTGGTCAGGCCGATTTCCCTTAATCTTTCTTCATAGGACATTCCCCTTAGCTCTGGAACTAACCTTGTCGCAAACCTTTGTACTTTCTCTAGTTTCTTGACGTGCTTTATCAAGTGCGGGTTCCAAACAGGTGCTGCATACTCCAGTATGGGCCTGACATACACGGTGTACAGTGTCTTGAATGATTCCTTACTAAGGTATCGGAATGCTGTTCTCAGGTTTGCCAGGCGCCCATATGCTGCAGCAGTTATCTGATTGATGTGTGCTTCCGGAGACATGCTCGGTGTTATACTCACCCCAAGATCTTTCTCCTTGGGTGAGGTTTGCAGTCTTTGGCCACCTAGCCTATACTCTGTCTGTGGTCTTCTGTGCCCTTCCCCTATCTTCATGACTTTGCATTTGGCAGGATTAAATTCGATAAGCCATTTGCTGGACCAGGTGTCCAGTCTGTCCAGGTCTCTTTGAAGTCCTGCCTGGTCCTCATCAGATTTAATTCTCCTCATTAACTTCACATCATCTGCAAACAGGGACACTTCTGAGTCTAACCCTTCCGTCATGTCGTTCACATATACCAAAAATAGCACTGGTCCTAGGACCGACCCCTGTGGGACCCCGCTCGTCACAGGTGCCCACTGTGATACATCATTACGTACCATGACTCGTTGTTGCCTCCCTGTCAGGTATTCTCTGATCCATTGCAGTGCCCTTCCTGTTATATGCGCCTGATGCTCTAGCTTCTGCACTAATCTCTTGTGAGGAACTGTGTCAAAGGCCTTCTTGCAGTCCAAGAAGATGCAATCAACCCACCCCTCTCTTGTCTTACTTCTGTTATTTTATCATAAAACTCCAGAAGGTTTGTGACACAGGATTTGCCTTCCGTGAATCCGTGCTGGTTGGCATTTATACTCCTGTTCCGTTCCAGGTGCTCCACCACTCTCCTCCTGATAATCTTCTCCATAATTTTGCATACTATACACGTCAATGACACAGGTCTATAGTTTAGTGCCTCTTTTCTGTCTCCTTTTTTAAAAATGGGAACTACATTTGCCGTCTTCCATACCTCAGGTAGTTGCCCAGTTACCAGGGATGTGTTGAAGATTGTGGTAAGTTGCACACACAACATATCTGCTCCCTCTCTAAGGACCCACGGGGAGATGTTGTCTGGTCCCATTGCCTTTGAGGTATCGATGTCCCTTAGCAGTTTCTTCACCTCCTCCTCATCTGTATGTATGTCGTCCAACACTTGTTGGTGTATTCCTTGTTGGTGTCCCCATCTGGTCTGTCCCCCCAGAGTCCTTCCTGTCTCTACTGTAAATACTTCCTTAAATCTCGTGTTGAGCTCCTCACATACCTCTTGATCGTTTCTTGTGAGTTCTCCACCTTCTTTCCTCAGCCTTATCACCTGGTCCTTGACTGTTGTCTTTCTCCTAATGTGGCTATACAGCAGTTTCGGGTCAGATTTGACTTTCGATGCTATGTCGTTTTCATACTGTCGCTGGGCCTCCCTCCTTATCTGTGCATACTCGTTTCTGGCTCTTCTACTAATCTCCTTGTTTTCCTGGGTCCTATGCCTCCTGTACCTTTTCCATTCTCTGTTGCACTTAGTTTTTGCCTCCCTACACCTTCGGGTAAACCAAGGACTCGTTTTGGTCTTCCTATTATTTCCGTTTCCCTTGGGAACAAAACTTTCCTCTGCCTCCTTGCACTTTGTTGCCACATATTCCATCATCTCGTTTACTGATTTTCCTACCATTTCTCTGTCCCACTGAACCTCCTGCAGGAAGTTTCTCATACCTGTGTAGTCCCTCCTTTTATAGTTTGGCCTGTCCCCTTCAGTTCCTGTTACCTTCTCCACTTGTAACTCTACTATATAGTCAAAACTCAGAACCACATGATCGCTAGCTCCAAGGGGCCTCTCATAAGTGATGTCCTCAATGTCTGAACTGCTCAGGGTGAACACAAGATCCAGTCTTGCTGGCTCATCCTCCCCTCTCTCTCTGGTTGTGTCCCTGACATGTTGATGCATGAGGTTTTCAAGTACCACATCCATCATCTTGGCTCTCCATGTATCGGGACCCCCACGTGGCTCCAGGTTTTCCCAGTCGATCTCCCTGTGGTTGAAATCGCCCATTACCAGTAACTTTGCTCTGCTCGAGTGAGCTCTTCTTGCCACCTCAGCCAGTGTGTCCACCATCACCCTGTTGTTTTCTTCGTACTCCTCTCTTGGCCTCCTGCAGTTCTGTGGTGGGTTATACATCACTCCAATGACTACTTTATGTTCTCCGGACTGAATTGTACCTACAATGTAGTCTCTTTCTCCAATCATGTCCATGCCTTCCATTTCCTCAAATCCCCATCGGTGTTTTATGAGCAGTGCAACCCCTCCTCCCCCTCTACTCCTTCTATCTTTCCTCAGGATCTGATATCCTGTTGGGAAGATTGTGTCTGTTATTGTCTCAGCGAGTTTTGTTTCTGTGACTGCTATGATGTCTGGGGATTTTTCACTGATTCTTTCATTCCACTCCTCATGTTTATTCATTATTCCATCCTCGTTTGTGTACCAAACCTTTAGTTTCTTTTCTATCATTGTGGTCATGCAAGAATATTGGGGTTGGGGGAGCGAGAGCCTGGGTGGGGGCCTATATGGGGCTGTGGTGTAGGTGGGGTTTGTGTTGATGGGGGTGGGGTCAGAATGCCCATAAGGGACAGCTGTTGGGGTGAGGTTTGTGATATGGGGATTGTTGGCAGAGGGAACAGTGAGTGGGTTGTAGTATAGGTTGCTCAGTTGCGTTGGGAATGTCGCGGGTGGAGTCTTTTGGTGGGAGATTCTGTGGGGTGTGTTTGCCCTTCCTCCTGTGTCTGGGTCCTGCTCATTTTCATTGCTTCTCGTTCCTCCTTGCGTCTCTGTACCCTCTCTTTCAGTGTAGTCCTTTCTTCTTGTGTTCTGTCGCGGTTGAGGTATACTCTCTGGTACCCCTCTTTGTCCCTCAGTCTTGCTTTCTCTTGCAGAATCCTGGTTCGAACTGATTCTTCCTTGAAAGTTACTCTGACAGGCCGTATCCTTCCACTTGCAAACCACCCAATTCTCTGAAAATTTGTCACCTGGGTCATATTGCCCTCCCCTATTGTTTTCATGATGTCTTCAATCATTTTTCTCTCCTCCTGTTTTATTTCTTCAAAGTTGGCCCCCTTGGCTTCTTGGAGCCCGTACACAAAAACTGACCTCGCCCTTTCCTCCTCCCACTGAGTCTCCATCTGCATCCTCTGAGGCATTTTATTTCCTTCCATTGACATGTTCTTGCCTTCAGTCCCTGTCATATCTGAAACTTCTATTCTCAGTGGACTGTCTTTCCTGACCAGCTGTCCCTTGCTACTGCAGTTGGCTGTTAGAATCTCTGCATATAGCATACCTTCATTGTCTTCGGACCTGTCGTTTGATCTTAGTGTGCTCATCGTCTTTTCCCTGGCCCCACGTGGGTCTGATAGGGCCTTCATGTACGGCATGTCTCCGTTGTTGCTTACCATCCCCTTGTCTGCGCCTGACTTTGACTTTCCTGATGTCACACCTGAATTGTCATTTGTCTCTCTAATCTGTTTCAGGCTTTGCAGTTTCTCTTCTAAGCACTGTATCCTAGCTTCTGCTGCTAAGACCTGTACTTCCCACTTCCTGCACTCTTCAGCTATCCGCTCCTCCATTTTCTTACCAAGCTCTACTATCTTCCTTCCCCACTCTTCCTCCCTTTTTTGGAGCTCTAGCTCCCAGTCTTTCCTCCCTGGTTCGTCCACCAGATCTCTGGGTTTCCGTCCTCTAAGGCCACCCATTTTTTTTTTTTTTACTTTTTATTACCACAGACAGAAGGCTAGAGGAGGGAGAGGGTGTGGGGGAGAGAGAGAGAGGGTAGAAAGAGGGAGAGAGAGGAGAGAGAAAGGGTAGAAAGAGGGAGAGAGAGGAGAGAGTATGGGGGTGAGGGATGAGACCAAGGGGGAGGGAGAGAAATGTGAGGGGGGAGAGAAAGGGTAGAGAGAGGGAGAGGGAGAGGGAGAGAAAGAGAGAGAGGGGAGAAAGGAGGGAAGAAGGCTATGAGAGAGAGAAACGCGAGGGAGGGAAAAGGTAAGAGGTCTGTGGGGGAGGCGGTCAAATTCCAAGGATCAGCTGTGTGTACTCACCTAGTTGTGGTTTCAGGGGTCGAGACCCAGCTCCTGGCCCCGAGTGTGTATGTGTGTGCGTGCATGTGTGTGTGTGTGAGCACGTCAGTTGTTTATATGTCCCAGAAATACAATTCACTTCTGTGTATCCGTAATACTAATGAGATACCATTAACACTGAGAGTAGTTCTAATAATTATAATACTAGCGTGTGTTAACAAGTCATTCTTTCACCCAGTTACGTACTACCTTTTACTACATGTGTAGAGGAGGGAGAGGGTGTGGGGGAGAGAGAGAAAGGGTAGAAAGAGGGAGAGAGAGGAGAGAGAAAGGGTAGAAAGAGGGAGAGAGAGGAGAGAGTATGGGGGTGAGGGATAAGACCAAGGGGGAGAGAGAGAAATGTGAGGGGGAGAGAAAGGGTAGAGAGAGGGAGAAAGAGAGGGAGAGGGAGAGAAAGAGAGGGGGAGAAAGGAGGGAAAGAGGCTATGAGAGAGAGAAACGCGAGGGAGGGGAAAGGTAAGAGGTCTGTGGGGGAGGCGGTCAAATTCCAAGAATCAGCTGTGTGTACTCACCTAGTTGTGGTTTCAGGGGTCGAGACCTAGCTCCTGGCCCCGAGTGTGTATGTGTGTTCGCGTGTGTGTGTGTGTGAGCACGTCAGTTGTTTATATGTCCCAGAAATACAATTCACTTCTGTGTATCCGTAATACTAATGAGATACCATTAACACTGAGAGTAGTTCTAATAATTATAATACTAGCGTGTGTTAACAAGTCATTCTTTCACCTAGTTATGTACTACCTTTTACTACATGTGTTCCCAATACTTGTTTCTCAGATTGTACTGTCTTTGTGTCCTAGAACATTATCTCTCGAAACTGTTGTTAGGGCTGTAGTCCCATTAGCCACGACTTAATCCTCCTGCTTAATCCTTACTCCTACAAAGTTTATCTTCCTACTACTGCTAGGTGTTGTGTGTATGATAATCGCTCTGGAGCAGGGTTTAGATAGCGAGTTACCAGTGACCGCAGGGCCTGGCTATCACTCAGACTTCCCGCCAACCACAAAACAGGTGATTTGTACGTTACTGGTCAGAGGGGACGTCCATCCAGATGCCTGATGTACGATGCTCGCTGTACGATGCTTGCTGTATGATGACTCGTGCACCTCGCCCTTCCGCCGCTGACTTCTTCGCTATTCTTATCTCGTTGCCCTTTTGAGTCCTCATTTACCACACTTATCACTTGTATACTTCTACTTTTATAATTTACACTTCACTTTGGGTAAGTACACTACTTATTTGTGATGACACCCAGCCTGTTATGGCGGTGCTACTCCCTCAGGCCTACTGCTGCCACCACCTCTGCTTATATATATTTATGTATATGTATGTATATATATATATATCCCCTTTCTGGCTAGTGTGTGTGTGTGTGTGTGTGTATGTGTGTGTATGTGTGTGTGTGTGTGTGTGTGTGTGTGTGTGTGTGTGTGTGTGTGTGTGTGTGTGTGTGTGTGTGTGTGTGTGTAATTATGTGTCGAATTATGTGTGGGTTTATTTTGTGTCTGAAAAGTAGGTGGCTTGTGCTTGGAGTGGAATGTAGATTCTCAGTTGTCACTTGTGTCCACAACTTCTTGTGACCTGACTCCCACCCTTACAGTGTTGCCTATGCTCGACCTGCTTATAGTGAGTTAATCGCCTTGTTCAATGGATTACCATTTGCTAAACCTTATTGAATACTTGAGTGCCTATTCTTTATCGTACTATGAGAGGTAGACCATTCACATTCAGCTTGGCGGTTAATTGGAACCTGGAACCCCACACCCAAACAACCACTCATAGGTGATACAGTACTTGTAGTGCAGCTGTAGCACTGTAGATTGTCCAGGTCGATGTGACGTCCTGGCGTAGATCCAGCTCGATGTACATCCTGGTGTAGATCCACCTCAATTTCTTCTCGTTAATAATGTACCCTATTCACTGTATTTCTTTCCCTGGTCACACGATTGTTTCACTTTATTATCTTTCTTGGGTGACACTTGACAACGTCGCCTTACACACTAGCCTGCCCACTCTGCGCCACAACATTTTTATTTTCTAGATCACTTACAAAATTGTGGCTCTCCCCACACTTATGTGGTTCAGGCAGATTAAAAATCACTTCTAGGATTGTTCACTACCCTGACACACTTAGCAACCCTTGCAGAACACTTAGGTAGCCCTCAAAAACACTTATATTTCCGGAGCACGGAAGGCGTGACTAGCACGCTCGCTGTCCCTACTGTGCGTGTTTGTTTGTGTGTGTGAGTGTGTGTGTGTGTGTGTGTGTTTTGTGTGTTGTGTGTGTGTGTGTAGTGTGTGTGTGTGTGTACTCACCTAATTGTACTCACCTAGTTGAGGTTGCGGGGATCGAGTCCGAGCTCCTGGCCCCGCCTCTTCACTGATCGCTACTAGGTCACTCTCCCTGAGCCGTGAGCTTTATCATACCGCTGCTTAAAGCTATGTATGGATCCTGCCTCCACTACATCGATTCCCAAACTATTCCACTTACTGACTACTCTGTGGCTGAAGAAAAACTTCCTAACATCCCTGTGATTCATCTGTGTCTTCAGCTTCCAACTGTGTCCCCTTGTTACTGTGTCTAATCTCTGGAACATCCTGTCTTTGTCCACCTTGTCAATTCCTCTCAGTATTTTGTATGTCGTTATCATGTCCCCCCTATCTCTCCTGTCCTCCAGTGTCGTCAGGTTGATTTCCCTTAACCTCTCCTCGTAGGACATACCTCTTAGCTCTGGGACTAGTCTTGTTGCAAACCTTTGCACTTTCTCTAGTTTCTTCACGTGCTTGGCTAGGTGTGGGTTCCAAACTGGTGCCGCATACTCCAATATGGGCCTAACGTACACGGTGTACAGTGTCCTGAATGATTCCTTATTAAGATGTCGGAATGCTGTTCTGAGGTTTGCTAGGCGCCCATATGCTGCAGCAGTTATTTGGTTGATGTGCGCTTCAGGAGATGTGCCTGGTGTTATACTCACCCCAAGATCTTTTTCCTTGAGTGAGGTTTGTAGTCTCTGACCCCCTAGACTGTACTCAGTCTGCGGCCTTCTTTGCCCTTCCCCAATCTTCATGACTTTGCACTTGGTGAGATTGAACTCCAGGAGCCAATTGCTGGACCAGGTCTGCAGCCTGTCCAGATCCCTTTGTAGTTCTGCCTGGTCTTCGATCGAGTGAATTATTCTCATCAACTTCACGTCATCTGCAAACAGGGACACCTCAGAGTCTATTCCTTCCGTCATGTCGTTCACAAATACCAGAAACAGCACTGGTCCTAGGACTGACCCCTGCGGGACCCCGCTGGTCACAGGTGCCCACTCTGACACCTCGCCACGTACCATGACTCGCTGCTGTCTTCCTGACAAGTATTCCCTGATCCATTGTAGTGCCTTCCCTGTTATCCCTGCTTGGTCCTCCAGTTTTTGCACCAATCTCTTGTGTGGAACTGTGTCAAACGCCTTCTTGCAGTCCAAGAAAATGCAATCCACCCACCCCTCTCTCTCTTGTCTTACTGCTGTCACCATGTCATAGAACTCCAGTAGGTTTGTGACACAGGATTTCCCGTCCCTGAAACCATGTTGGCTGCTGTTGATGAGATCGTTCCTTTCCAGGTGTTCCACCACTCTTCTCCTGATAATCTTCTCCATGATTTTGCATACTATACATGTCAGTGACACTGGTCTGTAGTTTAATGCTTCATGTCTGTCTCCTTTTTTAAAGATTGGGACTACATTTGCTGTCTTCCATGCCTCAGGCAATCTTCCTGTTTCGATATATGTATTGAATATTGTTGTTAGGGGTACACGTAGCGCCTCTGCTCCCTCTCTCAATACCCATGGGGAGATGTTATCTGGCCCCATTGCCTTTGAGGTATCTAGCTCACTCAGAAGCCTCTTCACTTCTTCCTCGGTTGTGTGCACTGTGTCCAGCACTTGGTGGTGTGCCCCACCTCTCCGTCTTTCTGGAGTCCCTTCTGTCTCCTCTGTGAACACTTCTTTGAATCTCTTGTTGAGTTCTTCACATACTTCACGGTCATTTCTTGTTGTCTCTCCTCCTTCCTTCCTTAGCCTGATTACCTGGTATTTGACTGTTGTTTTCCTCCTGATGTGGCTGTACAACAATTTCGGGTCAGATTTGGCTTTCGCTGCTATGTCATTTTCATATTGTCTTTGGGCCTCCCTTCTTATCTGTGCATATTCGTTTCTGGCTCTACGACTGTTCTCCTTATTCTCCTGGGTCCTTTGCCTTCTATATTTCTTCCATTCCCTAGCACACTTGGTTTTTGCCTCCCTGCACCTTTGGGTAAACCATGGGCTCATCCTGGCTTTTTCATTATTCCTGTTACCCTTGGGTACAAACCTCTCCTCAGCCTCCTTGCATTTTGTTGCTACATATTCCATCATCTCAGTAACTGGCTTCCCTGCCAGTTCTCTGTCCCACTGAACCCCGTTCAGGTAGTTCCTCATTCCTGTGTAGTCCCCTTTCTTGTAGTTTGGCTTCATTCGTCCTGGCCTTCCTGCTTCTCCCTCCACTTGTAGCTCTACTGTGTATTCGAAGCTTAAAACCACATGGTCACTGGCCCCAAGGGGTCTTTCATATGTGATGTCCTCGATATCTGCACTACTCAAGGTGAATACTAAGTCCAGCCTTGCTGGTTCATCCTCTCCTCTCTCTCTTGTAGTGTCCCTTACGTGTTGGCACATGAAGTGTTGGCACGTGTGTGTGTGTGTGTGTGTGTGTGTGTGTGTATGTGTACTCACCTATTTGTGGTTGCAGGGGTCGAGTCTTAGCTCCTGGTCCCGATTCTTCACCGGTTGCTACTGGGCCCTCTCTCTCCCCGCTCCATGAACTTTATCAAACCTCGTCTTAAAACTGTGTATGGTTCCTGCCTCCACTACGTCATTTTCTAGGCTATTCCTCTGCCTGACAACTCTATGACTGAAGAAATACTTCCTAATATCTCTCTGACTCATTTGTGTCTTCAACTTCCAATTGTTGCCTCTTGTTTCTGTGTCCCCTCCCTGGAACATCCTGTCTTTGTCCACCTTGTCTATTCCACGCAGTATTTTATATGTTGTTATCATGTCTCCCCTGACCCTCCTGTCCTACAGTGTCGTCAGGCCGATTTCCCTAAATCTTTCTTCATAAGACATTCCCCTTAGCTCTGGAACTAACCTTGTCGCAAACCTTTGTACTTTCTCTAGTTTCTTGACGTGCTTTATCAAGTGCGGGTTCCAAACAGGTGCTGCATACTCCAGTATGGGCCTGACATACACGGTGTACAGTGTCTTGAACGATTCCTTACTAAGGTATCGGAATGCTGTTCTCAGGTTTGCCAGGCGCCCATATGCTGCAGCAGTTATGTGATTGATGTGTGCTTCCGGAGACATGCTCGGTGTTATACTCACCCCAAGATCTTTCTCCTTGAGTGAGGTTTGCAGTCTTTGGCCACCTAGCCTATACTCTGTCTGTGGTCTTCTGTGCCCTTCCCCTATCGTGTGTGTGTGTGTGCGTGTGTGTGTGTGTGTGTATGTGTGTGTGTGTGTGTGTGTGTGTGCGTGTGTGTGTGTGTGTGTGTGTGTGTGTGTGTGTGTGTATGGGAGTGTGGGTGCGTGTGTGTGTGTGTGCGTGTGTGTGTGTGTGTGTGTGTGTGTGTGTGTGTGTGTGTGTGTGTGTGTGTGTGTGTGTGTGTGTGTGTGTGTGTGTGTGTGTGTGTGTGTGTGTCTGTGTGTGTGTGTGTGTCTGACGACCTAATTGTGCTCACCACCTTGTCAATTCCTCGCAGTATTTTATATGTCGTTATCACATCTTCCCCATCCCTTCTGTCCTCCAGTGTCGTCAGGTTGATTGTCCTTAGCCTTTCTTTGTAGGACATTACCCTTAGGTCAGGGACTAGTCTCGTTGCAAAGCTTTGCCCTTTCTCTAATTTCTTGACGTGCTTGGCCAGGAGAGGGTTCCAAATTGGTGCTGTATACTCCAAAATGGGCCTGACGTACAGCGTGTACAGTCTTGAACGAGGTATCGGAACGCAATTCTTAGGTTTGCCAGGCTCCCATGTGCTGCAGCAGCTATCTGATTGATTTGCTCCTCAGGAGATGTGCTCGGTATTATACTCACCCCAAGAACCTTTTCCTTGAGTGAGGTTTGCAGTCTTTGACCCCCCTAGTCTGCATTCTTCTTTGCCCTTCCTCAATTTTCATGAATTTGCATTTGACAGAGTTAAATTCAAGGAGCCATTTCCTGGACCAGGCTTGCAGCCTGTCTAGGTCCCTTTGTAGTCCTGTCTTTTCCTCATCCGATTTAATTCTCCTCATTAACATGATATAATCTGCAAACAGGAACACTTCTAAGTCTACTCCTTCCGACATGTCATTTACATATACGAGAAACAGCATCAGTTCTAGGACTGACCCCTGTGGAACCCCTCTCGTCACAAACGTGCACACTGACACCTTGTCACGTACCGTAACTCTTTGCTGCCTCTCTGTCAGGTATTCTTTGATCCATTTCAGTGTCTTTCCTGTTATGCGTGCCTGATTCTCTAGCTTTTGCACTAGTCTCTTGTGTGGAACTGTGTCGAAAACCTTCTTGCAGTCCAAGAAAATGCAATCTACTCACCTCTCTCTCTCTCTTGTCTAACTTCCGTTACCTTGTCATAAAACTCCAGTAGGCTTGTGACACAGGATTTTCCTTCCCCTGAAATCGTGCTGGTGTGTGGTGTGTGGTGTGTGTATGTGTGTGTGTGTGTGTACTCACCTATTTGTACTCACCTATTTGTGGTTGCAGGGGTCGAGTCTTAGCTCCTGGCCCTGCCTCTTCACCGGTTGGCAATATAAACACAAATGCAGTATAATGTGATCCTTTATTGACTACGTTTCGCCCACACAGTGGGCTTTTTCAAGTCACAAACAGAACTACCTGGGGTATAAGGAACGCGAGTATTTATAGTCCGGCTGAGGTCAGGTGAAGAATGCTGCATCTGATGATGTACCGAGTGGGGTTATAGAGTCTAAAAACTTGGGTAGCTTGGAAAGGAGATTGGATAAGTTTATACCATTTATTTCCCTCTTCACCGGTTGCTACTAGGCCCTCTCTCTCCCCGCTCCATGAGCTTTATCAAACCTCGTCTTAAAACTGTGTATGGTTCCTGCCTCCACTACGTCATTTTCTAGGCTATTCCACTGCCTTACAACTCTATGACTGAAGAAATACTTCCTACTATCTCTCTGACTCATTTGTGTCTTCAACTTCCAATTGTGGCCTCTTCTTTCTGTGTCCCCTCCCTGGAACATCCTGTCTTTGTCCACCTTGTCTATTCCACGCAGTATTTTATATGTCGTTATCATGTCTCCCCTGACCCTCCTGTCCTCCAGTGTCGTCAGGCCGATTTCCTTTAATCTTTCTTCATAGGACATTCCCCTTAGCTCTGGAACTAACCTTGTCGCAAACCTTTGTACTTTCTCTAGTTTCTTGACGTGCTTTATCAAGTGCGGGTTCCAAACAGGTGCTGCATACTCCAGTATGGGCCTGACATACACGGTGTACAGTGTCTTGAATGATTCCTTACTAAGGTATCGGAATGCTGTTCTCAGGTTTGCCAGGCGCCCATATGCTGCAGCAGTTATCTGATTGATGTGTGCTTCCGGAGACATGCTCGGTGTTATACTCACCCCAAGATCTTTCTCCTTGAGTGAGGTTTGCAGTCTTTGGCCACCTAGCCTATACTCTGTCTGTGGTCTTCTGTGCCCTTCCCCTATCTTCATGACTTTGCATTTGGCAGGATTAAATTCGAGAAGCCATTTGCTGGACCAGGTGTCCAGTCTGTCCAGGTCTCTTTGAAGTCCTGCCTGGTCCTCATCAGATTTAATTCTCCTCATTAACTTCACATCATCTGCAAACAGGGACACTTCTGAGTCTAACCCTTCCGTCATGTCGTTCACATATACCAAAAATAGCACTGGTCCTAGGACCGACCCCTGTGGGACCCCGCTCGTCACAGGTGCCCACTGTGATACATCATTACGTACCATGACTCGTTGTTGCCTCCCTGTCAGGTATTCTCTGATCCATTGCAGTGCCCTTCCTGTTATATGCGCCTGATGCTCTAGCTTCTGCACTAATCTCTTGTGAGGAACTGTGTCAAAGGCCTTCTTGCAGTCCAAGAAGATGCAATCAACCCACCCCTCTCTCTCGTGTCTTACTTCTGTTATTTTATCATAAAACTCCAGAAGGTTTGTGACACAGGATTTGCCTTCCGTGAATCCGTGCTGGTTGGCATTTATACTCCTGTTCCGTTCCAGGTGCTCCACCACTCTCCTCCTGATAATCTTCTCCATAATTTTGCATACTATACACGTCAATGACACAGGTCTATAGTTTAGTGCCTCTTTTCTGTCTCCTTTTTTAAAAATGGGAACTACATTTGCCGTCTTCCATACCTCAGGCAGTTGCCCAGTTTCCAGGGATGTGTTGAAGATTGTGGTAAGTGGCACGCACAACATATCTGCTCCCTCTCTAAGGACCCACGGGGAGATGTTGTCCGGTCCCATTGCCTTTGAGGTATCGATGTCCCTTAGCAGTTTCTTCACCTCCTCCTCATCTGTATGTCGTCCAACACTTGTTGGTGTATTCCTTGCTGGTGTCCCCATCTGGTCTGTCCCCCCAGAGTCCTTCCAGTCTCTACTGTAAATACTTCCTTAAATCTCGTGTTGAGCTCCTCACATACCTCTTGATCGTTTCTTGTGAGTTCTCCATCTTCTTTCCTCAGCCTTATCACCTGGTCCTTGACTGTTGTCTTCCTCCTAATGTGGCTATACAGCAGTTTCGGGTCAGATTTCACTTTCGATGCTATGTCGTTTTCATACTGTCGCTGGGCCTCCCTCCTTATCTGCGCATACTCGTTTCTGGCTCTTCTACTAATCTCCTTGTTTTCCTGGGTCCTATGCCTCCTGTACCTTTT
>NC_091307.1:50592142-50759642 GCF_038502225.1 Cherax quadricarinatus
TCTGTCGCCCACCTTCAAGATCCCAGATAATATATCTTACTAACGACTCTTAGAAAATCCAAAATAAAAGAATTTAGCAACTTACTTAGCTTCGTAATTTTTGTTTTTGTTTTATGCGAAATAAAACACTTCTCTCACTCCAGTTTACCTTTCTCTCTCTCCTGAAACATTTCCTATAGCAGATTTTTTTTTTTTTTATTCGCCGGTATTCTCCCTGCCCGGGTCTTTTCCAAGTAAGATAAGATAAGATAAGATAAGATTTCGTTCGGATTTTTAACCCCGGAGGGTTAGCCACCCAGGATAACCCAAGAAAGTCAGTGCGTCATCGAGGACTGTCTAACTTATTTCCATTGGGGTCCTTAATCTTGTCCCCCAGGATGCGACCCACACCAGTCGACTAACACCCAGGTACCTATTTGCTGCTAGGTGAACAGGACAACAGGTGTAAGGAAACGTGTCGGAATGTTTCCACCCGCCGGAAATCGAACCCGGGCCCTCCGTGTGTGAAGCGGGAGCTTTAGTCACCAGGCCACCGGGCCTGGTGACCCGGCCTTGGCTCCCTATCTGGGGAGTGTCTCGAGACGTAAGTCTCCCATGGGAGGAGGTACAAGTATCCCCTCATCTTTGGGACCAACTGTCCCTAGGCCTAGCCACATTCCCCGCCCTCACGGGGCTCGTAGGGAGAAGCTAGGCCTCTGGTCTGCCATCTGCCATATACGTCTCTTTCTCCCCAGGTGCAGGTGAACGGACTTACAGGACTTATCAAGTTCGATACGGAAGGGTTTCGACGCGATGTGACGCTCGATATTGTGGAACTGACGAAGGAAGGTCTGACACGCGTAGGCAGGTCAGTCTGTGTGTAATTACCCATAGTTCATGCTGACAACCTGTCTAGAGTATAGGTACGCAACTGTTGTCAGTCTTCATATCCCGTCTACGATATTTTCCCTCATGTAAGTACTCTCAAGTTCACATTAGTTGTTCAAAATACCTCATCTTGTGTTCCAGAGTTACAATCTTCGTCAGTGTCAGAGAATAAATACTTTGTGGTAATTTTTTCCTTCCAAATTTAGGACACCATTTTATTACGTGTCTTTGAAAAACTTATTTTTTCTTCTTTTTGATACTGAGGATGTGTTTACCATATTACAGTTTACCACACTATAGTTTACCACACTACAGTTTACCACACTATAGTTTACCACACTACAGTTTACCACACTACAGTTTACCACACTACAGTTTACCACACTACAGTTTACCACACTACAGTTTACCACACTACAGTTTACCACACTACAGTTTACCACACTACAGTTTACCACACTACAGTTTACCACACTATAGGGTCACATACTTTAGTTTACCACACTACAGTTTACCACACTACAGTTTACCACACTATGGTTTACCACACTAAATGGTCACCATACTCTAGTTTACCACACTACAGTTTACCACACTATGGTTCACCACACTAAATGGTCACCATACTTTAGTTTACCACACTACAGTTTACCACACTAAATGGTCACCATACTTTAGTTTACCACACTACAGTTTACCACACTAAATGGTCACCATACTCTAGTTTACCACACTACAGTTTACCACACTACAGTTTACCACACTAAATGGTCACCAAACTTTAGTTTACCACACTACAATTTACCACACTAAATGGTCACCATACTTTAGTTTACCACACTAAATGGTCACCATACTTTAGTTTACCACACTACAGTTTACCACACTAAATGGTCACCATACTTTAGTTTACCACACTACAGTTTACCACACTAAATGGTCACCATACTTTAGTTTACCACACTACAGTTTACCACACTAAATGGTCACCATACTTTAGTTTACCACACTACAGTTTACCACACTACAGTTTACCACACTACAGTTTACCACACTACAGTTTACCACACTACAGTTTACCACACTAAATGGTCACCATACTTTAGTTTACCACACTACAGTTTACCACACTACAGTTTACCACACTACAGTTTACCACACTAAATGGTCACCATACTTTAGTTTACCACACTACAGTTTACCACACTAAATGGTCACCATACTTTAGTTTACCACACTACAGTTTACCACACTAAATGGTCACCATACTTTAGTTTACCACACTACAGTTTACCACACTAAATGGTCACCATACTTTAGTTTACCACACTACAGTTTACCACACTACAGTTTACCACACTACAGTTTACCACACTACAGTTTACCACACTACAGTTTACCACACTAAATGGTCACCATACTTTAGTTTACCACACTAAATGGTCACCATACTTTAGTTTACCACACTACAGTTTACCACACTACAGTTTACCACACTAAATGGTCACCATACTTTAGTTTACCACACTACAGTTTACCACACTACAGTTTACCACACTACAGTTTACCACACTACAGTTTACCACACTACAGTTTACCACACTATGGTTTACCACACTAAATAGTCACCATACTTTAGTTTACCACACTACAGTTTACCACACTATGGTTTACCACACTAAATGGTCACCATACTTTAGTTTACCACACTACAGTTTACCACACTAAATGGTCACCATACTTTAGTTTACCACACTACAGTTTACCACACTAAATGGTCACCATACTTTAGTTTACCACACTACAGTTTACCACACTAAATGGTCACCATACTTTAGTTTACCACACTACAGTTTACCACACTACAGTTTACCACACTACAGTTTACCACACTACAGTTTACCACACTACAGTTTACCACACTAAATGGTCACCATACTTTAGTTTACCACACTAAATGGTCACCATACTTTAGTTTACCACACTACAGTTTACCACACTACAGTTTACCACACTAAATGGTCACCATACTTTAGTTTACCACACTACAGTTTACCACACTACAGTTTACCACACTACAGTTTACCACACTACAGTTTACCACACTACAGTTTACCACACTATGGTTTACCACACTAAATAGTCACCATACTTTAGTTTACCACACTACAGTTTACCACACTATGGTTTACCACACTAAATGGTCACCATACTTTAGTTTACAACACTACAGTTTACCACACTAAATGGTCACCATACTTTAGTTTACCACACTACAGTTTACCACACTAAATGGTCACCATACTTTAGTTTACCACACTACAGTTTACCACACTAAATGGTCACCATACTTTAGTTTACCACACTACAGTTTACCACACTACAGTTTACCACACTACAGTTTACCACACTAATTGGTCACCATACTTTAGTTTACCACACTACAGTTTACCACACTACAGTTTACCACACTACAGTTTACCACACTACAGTTTACCACACTGCAGTTTCGACAACAAATTTTGTTGTAATTCATGTTAATTGTTTTCTTTAAATATTTCGATATTATATATAAATATTGAAGAGATTTTGTATTGTCATTAAGCATAAGATAAAAGTCTCTTATTTCTGAGTTTATGAAGCATTCTGGTACAACATATTCGTCCAGATATATATATATATATATATATATATATATATATATATATATATATATATATATATATATATATATATATATATATATATATATATATATATATATATATAGCAACGGGCTAGTAACCCCTTCTCCTGTATATATATATATATATATATATATATATATATATATATATATACAAACACTGATCTCTGGCTGAAGGAGACTCGAACCTATATATATATATATATATATATATATATATATATATATATATATATATATATATATATATATATATATATATATATATATATATATATATATATATATATATATATATATATATATATATATATATATATATATATATATATATATATATAATAATATAATATATATAATATATATAATAAAGAATAAACTTGCTTCAGGGAAAACTCAAGGTTCTCCCTGAAGCTGTTTGAGAATTTTCTCCTACCACCCTCTATATTTAATGTATATATATTTCATTTAAAGACAAAATACATTGACAAAACATTCACAAAGATACAATAGAAAGTAAAACAACATAGGTAACTCAGAGCTACATCTCGAATACTTCGTCCAGCTCCCCGGCGGTGGGCCGCGTGCCCAGAATGCTGCAGGCATTTCCTCTCTGGTTCGCAACACTGAGTCTCTGAAAGAGTAAGCTGGTCGCCCTGTGGTCCTTGGTTTCTATGATGAGCTTTTCACCCAGCTCTTTGAGGAACTTTAGAGCACACTTGCACATGCTCCAAGGATCACCGACCCTATTTGGATGAAGTTATAGCAAGGGGGAAGGTCTTCATATTTGCGGATCTTCTGACTCTCCCTGTGGCTGGCAGCTCCACCCCCTTCCACTAAGGAGTATGGCAAGTAGGTGTCTGCCAATGTGGCAGCACAGGTCTAGTCCCAGGCAATCTGCTTTCCATCCTTCTAAGGCAGCATAGTGGCTCCATCAGGACGCTTTTGACTTCCATCAGACCTCTGTACTTGGGGTTCCCGTTGAGCTGGGCAACGGGCTTTGGCGAGACTTGTCTTTATGATGTCATTGACCTCCTCATGTCTGGCATACTTCCCTTCTGCTGTGTGGCACACGAGACCATGAAGTCCGAATTGATCAGCTGTCGCCCTGCCGCAAATACACCTATGTTCGGTGAGGATGGGGGCGGCTAGGCGAAGAGCAACACCAATCCGAATGACCTGTGGGTCGATATATACATATATACATAAATCGAGTAAGTTGAATGCACTGAGAAAGTCTAATTACATCAAGGCATTCGCATCTGGCGACAAGGTGCCTAGTCGCCAAGGCTGCAGTAAGAATGGTGAGTCAAGTCAAGGTTTTTTACAGTAAAATTTGCAAAAATGTATTCCCCATATTCATCACTAAAGCAAGTGGTGCTAATATCAAAGTGCTTTAGCGGTACACTTATCCGAACCTCCCACCACTACAGAAATCAGTATTAGAACTCACCACATAATACGGGATATAAACAACCACTATTTAAACCTAAAAGATGAATGATCACGTTGACCCTGATCTAAACCTCCATAATCTAACTCAAAACTTATTGGAAAGTAACTGCCTTTACTACACAGCATCACAAGCCAGCACTGTCCTGAACACTGCTCAAAGTCTATCAGTTTCTAACTACAACATCATGTCCTTAAGCAAACACTATGATGACCTCCTGGCACTCCTTGAGTCACTAAAGACACCTTTCTCCTGCATTATTCTTACTGAGACCTGGCTTAAGCAGGACACAACTGATATCTACCCACTACCAGGGTACACAGCAATCCACAACTGCAGACCATACCAAGTTGGGGGTGGTACTGCAATCTATTACTCTAACCAACTATCTTGTATTAGCACTAATTGCTTTAGTGATGAATATGGGGAATACATTTTTGCTAATTTTACTGTAAAAAACCTCAAGACGCCTTTAACAATCGGTGCCATATACCGGATACCCCACACAAACATCCCAAACTTCAGTGAGAATCTAAAGTCACTAATAACAAACAGACAAATGAACAAGCACCACCTTCTCTTAGCTGGAGACTTCAATATCAATCTTGGCCTACCAGATGATCAGAAAGTAACTGATTTCATCAACAATATGAACAACACACTTCTCATACCAACAATAACTAAACCAACCAGGCTGACTGAGACAAGTGCAACCATAATAGACCACATATGGACCAATATACTAGCCCCCTTTAAATCAGGGATAATCACAGACAGCACTACTGACCACTACCCAACCTTCCTCTTAACAAACATTAGTAAACCACCACTCGAATACAACAAAGTTTCATTTAGACTCCATGACGAGGCCTCAATTAGGAATTTCACAGCAGACCTAGAGACTGTTGACTGGCCTACAGAATTCTCCAATGCCAATGGTATTGACGATTGGACAGACATTTTTCTTAACAAAATACTTAGACTATACAACAAACATTGTCCTATAAAAACGAAACAGATCACGAATAAACGGCTTGGTTGCCCATGGCTAACCAGCAGCATTCTGAAATCCATTGATAAGAAACACCAATATGAAAAGCAATATAGACAGAGCTTAATACACATAGATATTATTAAACAATATTCAACAGTTCTCACCAAATTAATAAAGAAAGCCAAACAACTGTACTACTCCAGCAGATTCACTGACACAAGAGGAGATATAAAAAAGACCTGGAAAACACTTTCCCAGATTCTGGGGACCCACAAACTTAAAAAAAAAACAAGAATATTGTTCTAACTAAACCTCATGAAACACCACTACATCCCACTGACACAGCTAACAAGATAAACGACTTCTTCTCAACCATAGGATTTAATCTCGCCAGTAAAATCCCACGTACCAATGCCCATGCCGGGGACTACCTAGATGGGAATTCCCAAATTTCTTCTATCTTGTACCAACTGAGCCCACGGAAGTCACCGTGATCATAAAGTCACTTAAAAATAACTAGGGGAATCTGTCTCACGTCCCACCATTATTGTACAAGCGAGCGTCCCATGTCCTTTCGCATGCTATTATATTACTTTTTAACAAGTCACTAGAAACTAGCACTTTTCCGGCACTACTCAAGACAGCAAGGGTTACACCAATACATAAAGGTGGTGACCCTACAGACGTAAACAACTATAGGCCAATATCAAACTTACCATTGCTATCCAAAATCTTCGAGAAACTCGTGCACAGGAGACTATATTCATTTATAACGTCACAAAACATACTCAACCCCTGCCAATTTGGATTCAGGAAAAATAAAAGCACTAATGATGCAATTATAAAAATGCTAGACCTGCTTTACACAGCATTGGAAAATAAGGAATATCCACTAGGAATTTTTATTGACCTAAGAAAAGCGTTTGACACAGTAGACCACGGCATGCTACTCCACAAACTTGACCACTATGGTATAAGAGGCCATGCGCTTGCATATTTTAAATCCTACCTTTCTAATAGGTATCAGTATGTCACCATTAAAGACACAGCCTCGTCAATACGGCCACTTGATACCGGAGTTCCACAGGGAAGTGTCATTGGACCCCTGCTCTTCCTCATTTACATCAATGATCTTCCAAACATATCCAAACACCTAAAACCCATTCTCTTTGCTGACGACACGACTTATGTCATCTCCCACCCTAATCTTGCCACCCTCAAAACCATTGTTAACGAAGAGCTGCTCAAAATATCGACTTGGATGACAGCCAATAAACTTAATACTGGCAAAACCTACTATTTTATGTTTGGTAGCAGAGCAGGTGTTGCGCAACTTAACATTAAGATCGACAACACTCTAATTGCCAGACAAATGAGGGCCAATTCCTTGGCCTATACCTCGACAACAACCTAAATTTCAACACCCTTATCCAACACATAACAAAAATAGTATCCAAAACGGTGGGGATCCTCTCCAAGATACGATACTACGTGCCGCAAACTGCCCTTCTCACACTATACCATTCACTTATATATCCATACCTCACCTATGCTATCTGTGCTTGGGGTTCAACTGCAGCAACACACCTAAAGCCAATAATAACCCAACAAAAGCTGCAGTAAGAATAATCACTAAATCCCATCCCTGGCAACACCCCCCCTCTTCATAGATCTAAACTTACTCCCTGTTCAGAACATCCACACTAACTACTGTGCAATCTATATCTACAGGACCTTAAATTCCAATATTAACCTCGGCCTAAAACGCTTTCTTGATAGTTGTGACAGGATCCACAGGCATAACACCAGACAAATATCTCTATGACATTCCCCGTGTCCGACTAAACTTTTACAAAAATTCAATGTATTTCAAAGGACCTAAAATCTGGAACACCCTACCTGAAAACTCTAGAACTGCAGGCATATTCATCACTTTCAAAACTACAGTTAGAAAGCATTTTATCTCCCTGATCCACCCCAACAACTAACTACATGATAATCACCTGGTGGTTCACAATTACACTCACTCACCCACTGACTATGAACCCAGAAATACTAATCTTAATCTTAAAATAATAAATCCTAACTAGTCATTAGTTTGCCTATGATACTCCAATATAGGCACTTTGTATTGTGCCAAAACAAAAGCATTCACATTGCTAAACTCGCAAATTATGATGTAGTCACTTAGCCTTAATACCATAATCTGTAAGGATTTAATGTTAAGAATTAATCTAAGTCTGCTCGAAATGCCTAGCTATACTAGGTGTCCTAGTGGCCCCCCTCTGTAATTAGTATTTTATAACATGTAAACCACACAATACCCAAAACCTGTAAACCCCACATTGTAACCCTTATAGAGAATAAACTTGAATTGAATTGAATTGAATTGAATTTTGAGGGTGGTATATACGTTGCTGGCACCCAGGCACAATGTAGGCCTTGTCCTGCACTACCCACCTTGGCCATCTTCCCCACTTCCACTACTCACCAACCTGTATAAACTGCGCAACACTTCCACTAATTTACGTTGAAACGATGCACTGGAATGTCTTCTTGCTGCATTGGAATCTTCCCAAAGCATTCACAGTGAGTCTTAATCTGTGTGGTAAGCCAAAGCTGAGAGAAAAATGACACCTATGAGTGAAGAGACATTCCACAGATATATACATCAATAGGTGTAATACTATTTTCTATACAGTGAAAAGAGTTTCCTTTATTGCTAAGAGATTTTTCATTTTTCTCAGTATATGAACATTGTTGACAAATAGGCAAAAATCTAAATGAATGAGGAGGTGTCAGCATAAAGACCAGCTAGAGATGGTGCTGTAGAATAAAATGTGTTGGGCCCTTGTTATTCACACTTTATAAACTACAAATGTGCGATAATGGCTACATGAGAACGTTCGTTGACTACTTAATGAAATGCCACCAAATAAACTGTGAGGTCACCAGAAGTAATGTCTCTCTGGGGAATATATATACTTTGAGCACGTTGTACATTATTGAGGAAAATAAGTCATAAACGCAGATACCTTCGTTATTATGAGTATGATCATCGTCAATAAAATCATTAACTAGATTACCCCAGTTGAGACTCGAGAGGTGTTCCCTACGTCACTTATAATCCGAAGAACGAAAATCAGTGACTTCTACTGCATTATTCATATATTCGCACTCCCAGGTACCATTCAAGGTGATGGGTTTGTGGTCACTTACGAGGGTTTCTTTATTTGACAAGACTACGTCCACAAAACTTTTGTCCTTCGTAGGCTCTGATACACACTGCTTCAGAAAGCAGTCCTGAACTACTTCAAGGAAATAACTGAACTCAAGTTTACCGATCAAAGAAGTCCAGTCAATTTGTCTAAAGTTAAAATTTCCTAATATCACTTCGTTATCAAGTCTAGAAGCCCTAGCAATTTCGTTCAAAAAAAGTCTCCCTCTATCGTTTTCTAGGCAGGAGGTCGGTATATTACACATAATATTAGCTTTTCATGACTTTCTAGAAATTTTACCCAGACAGATTCTGTGACTAATCCACGTATTGTTTTTTACTTGATTTTATGCAACAATTTATATTTTCTGGTACATATAATGCTACTCCACCCACCTTCCCGTTATTTCTATCTCCATGGAACAACTTCAACACTTGGCTGTGGCTCTCGGAAATCATGTTCCGACTCTTTAAATTATACTATATTTCACTTATTGCAATAACATCAATATTTTCCCCACTCGCTGCCGAACGTATTTCATTAACATTATTCCTGATGCTTCGACTATTTGTATAAAGTACATTATTATGTTTATTCTCCATCACTTTTCTCCCTATACAGATTTCTGTTTCCACAGTTTCTGTTATCATCATTTCCCAGTGTTACTTGATGACTGTTATTCTTAAGATTCACGATATCAAAGCCTAAATCAGTATTTCCACACTCCATATTTTCCCTTCCACAACCCATACCTCTAACTAATGCTAAGTTAGAAGCTCTAACAACTCCCTCAAGACCTTCTGAAAGATTTGGATCAGTTTATTTTGTGTTCAAACAATTGCCAAAGGTTTTAATGCTTAAATAACACCTTAACCTCTGCTCATAAGGACTTAATAATATAGAACTTTATCTAAAATATTGTGGAAAGAACGGTTTATGTTATAAGAAAAGATAAAAGAAGAACAGAGTGTGTAAATATGCGCACTCTACAAGCTGATCGAGAACAAATCAAACCCCATGCAGAATACATATTTTTTTAAAGTATATTAAAGTATATTAAAGTATATGGGTTTCTGGAACGGATTAATTGTATTTCCATTATTTCTTATGGGAAATATTGCTTCGAATTTCAGACTTTTCGAATTTAGAACTAGCTCCTGGAACGGAGAGATCGACACCATGCCTAACCCATCTAGGGTAGGGTAGGTGCCTGAGCCAGAGCTTGCAGCTCACAAGACTGTCATTCCCATTAGCCCCCTTGGGGCGGGGATGACAGACCAGAGAGGCCTAGTTTGTGGCTAGGCCTGTGGACAGTTGGTCCCAAAGATGAGGAGGTACTTGTGCCTCCTCCCATGGGAGACTTAGGTCTCAGACACTCCCTAAAGAGGGAGCCAAGGCCGGGCCACCACGTGGAAAAGGCCCGGGCCGGGAGAATACCGGCTAATCTTTAATAATAATAGTAATAAACTGGAACAGATTAAGTTCGATTTTTAAGGTTCCACTGTATTACGGTTTTGACATATGACTGTGAAAACCATGAATCATGTTATGTATCACCTGTTTTAATGTCTCATTTTATAAGCACTTTACTGTAAGTAGAACATTGAAACTGATCTGTTTCCTATGTATGAGGGGGATTTGCATGTACTGTACAACGCCCTTAAAAGGAATCCTGTACAGTGTACATCATTTTTATATCTATTGTTCACTACAAAACAAAAAGACATTGGGCGATAATATGCATTCTTCATACGGTGCTTTCATTTTAGAACCCCCTGTTATAATTTTAGAACCCCCTGTTATAATTTCAGAAGCCCCTGTTATAATTTTAGAACCCCCTGTCATAAATATTTTTAGAACCCCCTGTTGTAAATGTTTTTAGAACCCCCTGTTGTAAATTTTTTTAGAACCCTTTGTTATAAATGTTTTTAGAACCCCCTGTTGTAAATGTTTTTAAAAAACCCTGTTATAAATGTTTTTAGAACCCTCTGTTGTAAATGTTTTTAGAGCCCTTTGTTATAAATGTTTTTAGAACCCCCTGTTATAAATGTTTTTAAAAAACCATGTTATAAATGTTTTTAGAACCCCCTGTTATAAATATTTTTAGAACCCCCTGTTATAAATATTTTTAGAACCCCCTGTTATAAATATTTTTAGAACCCCCTGTCATAAATGTTTTTAGAACCCCCTGTTATGTTTTAGCTCTATGTAAAAACTTATAAGATGTAGGTATCAGTGAATCTTGTAAGTGAATATGCGACGTAGTTCTGACTTCCTGTTCAAGAATTAACTTCAGTGTGTAAGAAAACTTGTAAAATCGTAAGACATAGTTGTCGTACTGCATCAGATAAATTTTCATACGAACAGAAATTAACAGAAAAGAAATTAACTCTTTAGACGGGAGTAAAATAAATTATGGTATTATAGTGTACAAATAGAAAAAAAATAATTAAAGAAATTAAATAAATATGAATAAATTATTGACGGTGTATAATAGAGAAATTGCAATAGTTGATTTTAAGCTGAAATGCAAAGATTTATAAATGAAAGAAATGTAATAATCAGATGAGAGAAATGCAGACAAGTGGAATAAGTTGCCAAGTGTGATTAGTCTTGTAAATACTTAAGAAAGTTATCAGAACTGACTGTTCGGTGGCTTGAGTGGCAGGATATAGACTTAACTATTGTTTTCATCCTTAAAATACCTTCCTTGACATCTAGCACTCGAGGTCGTGGGTTGAATATACATGTTTGTATATATGCATGTATGTAATGCATGTATGTATGAATGTTTGTATGTATGTAACAGCTAAGAATGAACCAGCAAGGATTTTGTACCTTCCTCTGCTTTATATTAAATTATATGGATTAAATTATCCTTGATGTAAGTGTATAGACGAATTATGACCCTAAAGACTATTATTTATTTTACAGAATTTATTACACGAACTTTAAATTTCGTGGACCCTGATGTCACTTTGACCTATTTTCATCTTGTAGCATTTAACTGCGTCTTAATTCCATCACCCACATAGTTTTTTTTGCTATTGCGAGGTTTAAAAGTCATAATTATTTTCT
Organism: Cherax quadricarinatus; assembly: GCF_038502225.1. Taxonomy (NCBI): domain Eukaryota; kingdom Metazoa; phylum Arthropoda; class Malacostraca; order Decapoda; family Parastacidae; genus Cherax; species Cherax quadricarinatus. The sequence goes on from NC_091307.1 coordinate 50,604,439, forward strand.
ATTTTGCATCGTCTTTAAACATTTTGTCAAGTAAAAGGACACAAGTGTAACTAATGTGACATTTATTGTGGCAACGTTTCGCTCTCCAGGAGCTTTATCAAGCCTGATAAAGCTCCTGGAGAGCGAAACGTTGCCACAATAAATGTCACATTAGTTGCACTTGTGTCCTTTTACTTTACATATTGTCGGTAATTCTACCAACTTTATTACAAACATTTTGTCGTACACTGGGTTGTGTGTCTGGGTAATGTTGATTTACGGTATTTTGGATTAACTTCGTTCATTCTTAATGATTTAGACCCAAGACTATAAAATATCTTTGTGCTGTGCTGAGAAGATAATCTTTCATAATACAGATTCCTCCTGGTGTACAGGTCAGTGATATTGGTAGAACTATAAGTTGGGTATAATTAAAGTAGGACACAGTTTCATGAGTGGGAATGATTGGGATTACGAAAGGTCTATAAAAAAAAAAGAGTCAAAATTTTTTTTTTTTTCAGTCCACTACAAAAGTTCCAATCGTAATATAAGTAATCAAGATTTTTTTTTTTTTTTGAGAGAGAGAGGCTGCAAGAGAAGCATAACAGTGTATCATAACGATTACCTCCGAATGCGACCAATTATGTAAGTGTATTTATGTAAGTGCATTTGTACGTGTATGTTTGGGGGTTTGAAATGGACTAATCTACTTCACAATATTCCTTATGGGAATAAATTCGGTCAGTAACAAAAATTAATTTTATGTCGAGTAAGCCTCACCGACGAGTGAAAAATAAAATTGTTTGGCATCGGCCAATTTTATCTTCTCATTATCAACCTTGAGAAACAGATGTATCCTTATCACATACACCAGTAACGATAACAAATCATTCGCATATGTATTATGTTGGAATAGAGGACACAACGTTCATTGATGGTAAAAACAACCACTAGACGTATTTCTGATAGAGAATTGAAAATCCCTCCTGAGAGGATGATGTGCCAACTAATAAAGCAACATAATGTCCCACCTTAGCCACGGCCGGGTGGGAGTCGAACCCGTGGCAAGTGTGTTCGAAAATTCACATGCAATCGTGTTATTAAGATTTCGAAAGTCATATTCCACCTTCTTATCAAATCCAAGGGTAGAATAAATAAGTTACCATCGTGTATTTTGTAATATTTTAACTCTCTTTTGGCAAATGTGTCATAATTCTATAAAAAATAAAATTAATCATATTTATGAGTAGCACAAACGTTTATTGATTTTATTGAAAATACTGAGTTTATTCTTAATCTTTCATTGCTTTTACTTACTCGTTACTAATATATTTTTTTTAGGTTAAAGCTTATACTAATGCTTTTATGCGTGCTATCTGCAAAAATTGCTTTGAAGACCGATATTAATAAGGAACATTTCTTTTATGGTGTTGAGATGGGACCCGACCAACGGTGCCAACTACACCAGGTCGTACAGCCAAGTTCAGCAAAGCATCGTCGAGAATCTTCAGAACAAAACTCTCAAAGTCACCAGCATCCTTGTGAGTCTTACCAAAAATTCTTTTCCAACATTTCAGTGTATTACAAATATTAGTGGGTCTATTTTTGGGTTCTGGGTTATTTGTAAATTGTTCCAATCATGATAATATGATTTTTTCCCAACAGAGTGCATGATGTTCAATACATTCCCTTGCCCGCTCCTCGCTAAATATCTTAAGAATTTTCTTATTACTAATGCTCTTAGAGGGAGAATCCCAGGAATTCGGCAGTATGACTTAACACTGTTTATTGCAGTCATTTTGCAGCAGCCTGCATACTGCAGCCTGCACACTGCTTCCTGCATATTGCAGGTTACAGCATGCCTCAGGCGAAGCAGGCCAGCGTCGAGACCCTACCTTTTCCCTGAGGAAACTTTCCCTCACTCTACCTGCTGCTGCTCCTGCAATGTTGCGCAGCTCCTGATGACACTCGGGAACATGTGAAAGATCTTAAGCTGAAGATTTCTGTCTCCCCGTGACTTACCTTTCATTGTGTTCATATATGTATGTCGTGCCGTATAGGTAAAACTTGTGATTTCGGCTTAAATGGCAACGCTCTTCTTTCCGAATATGGCAATCAAAAATTGGTACAAGCAATATTTTCAAGAAAATCATTCTGAACCTAACGATAAAAAAAATATTTCATTGTGTGTACTATTAAATTATTGTGAACTTATCCAAAATATATTTAGTTGGATTAAGCAAAATGAAATTACGTTTGTTATATTAAGGTTAGGTAAGTTTTCTAAGGTCCTTATGGTACAAAATTATTAATTTTTACATTAACATAAATGAAAAAATACATTTTAAGCATATAAGAGAAATTTATAGAAAGGATTTCATGTTAAATGAGTTCTTGGTGATTGACCATTTTTACCTATTCGGCACGACACACACACACACACACACACACACACACACACACACATATATATATATATATATATATATATATATATATAATAATAATAATAATAATAATAATAATAATAAAAATTTGCATCTGTAATAAAGTGGATTAATGTATTAAATAAGCCAAGTAACTGGAAAGGGTAATCGTCGAGGCATAATACGAATATTGTAAGAGACAATTTTGATAAAAGTTGTGTAATATGTCGTACCGTCAGGCCGCCCCTTACAATATGCTGAGGGAGACGTCAGAGCAGATGGCTGGTAACGACCGCTACGAGGGCTTCTGTGTAGACCTCATCCAAGAGATCTCTCAGGTGCTGGGCTTCAACTACACCATCAGGATCGCAGCCGACGGCTTTCATGGAAAGTATGATGATAAGACGAGAAGATGGGACGGCATGGTTGGTGAACTGTTGGATGAAGTAAGTCCTACGAACCTCCACTCATGTAACTATGGTAAATGATATTGACTTTTATTCAAACATGACATATATATTATATATATATATATATATATATATATATATATATATATATATATATATATATATATATATATATATATTTTTTTATTATTATCACACTGGCCGATTCCCACCAAGGCAGGGTGGCCCGAAAAAGAAAAACTTTCACCATCATTCACTCCATCACTGTCTTGCCAGAAGGGTGCTTTACACTACAGTTTTTAAACTGCAACATTAACACCCCTCCTTCAGAGTGCAGGCACTGTACTTCCCATCTCCAGGACTCAAGTCCGGCCTGCCGGTTTCCCTGAACCCCTTCATAAATGTTACTTTGCTCACACTCCAACAGCACGTCAAGTATTAAAAACCATTTGTCTCCATTCACTCCTATCAAACACGATCGAGCATGCCTGCTGGAAGTCCAAGCCCCTCGCACAAAAAACCTCCTTTACCCCCTCCCTCCAACCTTCCCTAGGCCGACCCCTACCCCGCCTTCCTTCCACTACAGACTGATACACTCTTGAAGTCATTCTGTTTCGCTCCATTCTCTCTACATGTCCGAACCACCTCAACAACCCTTCCTCAGCCCTCTGGACAACAGTTTTGGTAATCCCGCACCTCCTCCTAACTTCCAAACTTCGAATTCTCTGCATTATATTCACACCACACATTGCCCTCAGACATGACATCTCCACTGCCTCCAGCCTTCTCCTCGCTGCAACATTCATCACCCATGCTTCACACCCATATAAGAGCGTTGGTAAAACTATACTCTCATACATTCCCCTCTTTGCCTCCAAGGACAAAGTTCTTTGTCTCCACAGACTCCTAAGTGCACCACTCACCCTTTTCCCCTCATCAATTCTATGATTCACCTCATCTTTCATAGACCCATCCGCTGACACGTCCACTCCCAAATATCTGAATACATTCACCTCCTCCATACTCTCTCCCTCCAATCTGATATTCAATCTTTCATCACCTAATCTTTTTGTTATCCTCATAACCTTACTCTTTCCTGTATTCACTTTTAATTTTCTTCTTTTGCACACCCTACCAAATTCATCCACCCATATATATATATATATATATATATATATATATATATATATATATATATATATATATATATATATATATATATATATATATATATATATATATATATATATGTTATAAGTTAATCAGATGAACTTTTGCTAAAAGCAAAGAAATGATCTTTCTTTTCAATATCTTTTTAATAAATGTCAATAAATGTCACTCGTAAATGAAAAAAAAAACGAGTAACGACAACAAGTAACTTGAATGCATATTACATGTAATTTTAATAATAAAACAGTTTACAGCATCATTCTTGTCATGTTTGTACATATATTACTACTTATTGCTTAGAATAAACCGAAGTTGCAATTTGTTTTTGTTTCTGCAGGCAACATACAGTTCCTGCATAACTTTGATTGCACGTTCATCACACTGATAACTTCTTGGTATACTGAGTGTGGACGGCTCCTGCTTCCAGTGATTTTTCAATGAGTTCAGTGCTTTTTTCTGTAAGGTTTTAATATTTCTGACAAATTCTTGAAGTCATTTTCATCATACATCTGATCAGTAAACCAATAATCTGCCCAGGTGTAGGAAATGAATCTGTGTATCTTCTCCAATAAGATAAGGTCACAGTTAGCAGGTGATATCACAATATGCAAAACAACCACTGTGAAAAAATAACGAAATTCCAAGAGCTTTCGTGACTACTCATATTTTCAAGGAACTATAAAAAACTAAAAATCAACAGGAAAGCATATAAAAGGGTCAAGACTACACCTCACAACCACGTCACCACAACAAGACTACACCTCACAGATGCATAACAACACCCGACTCTGTGAAACACACCTGATACTCTACCCAAGCATTACGATTTTTTACTTGTCTAATGTATCATTAAATTCTTCCCAATTTTATTAATTATAAATGAATCCAATTTATATAAACCAAAAGAAATATTCATATTTTCAAAACTGTTTTCTATGAAACGTGATTCTATTATATTCAGGTAAAATAATGAATGCAAGAATAGCTAGAATGGTTCTTGAATTCCACCTGGCATTGCTGATGTTTGGAATTTTCTGAAAGTTAATCAAAGGAAAGTGCCTCTTTTCTTTAAAGAATCTAAACACTCGCGTTAGATGGTACAAAAACTTCACATCATCTCTCCATTATGATTTATGGAGGATCTCTTCTGTCCCATTAACAAACTGTGCATTTAGTTCCTCATAATTCTTTACCAGTTGGGACACAAATGGATACTTGATGTTTGGAGAACTGGTTTTAGCACCAAGATTTTCATCCATTACCAAACGGAGAATCCTGTCCAGAAAGTGATGCTGACAACTGATAAATTGTGATTTAATAATCCCCTTCTCTGAGAACATTCGTTGCAGTATGACAACAGCTCCACTCTTTTTCTCTGTTAACGTTTGTTGTATCAGTAATGCTCATCTTTATTGCATTCCATAAGTTGTATTCATCAATAACTGTTACCATTCCTTCAGCAATCGTTCCAGTCTTGTCATCTTTCAAATGTAGTGCATCCAGTTTTACTTCTGTTCTTTCATTTTTAAGTACTACTAACTGATACTCATTTTCGTCAACGCGCTTTCCATTAACTTGTAAAGACCATTCTTCCATTTGTAACTTCTCAATCATTTCCTCCTTCAGTATAGCAGCCTCTTTGTATGTTGACTTGTAAATTGCTGCTTGGCTTGGTGTAGGAATGTCAGTGACATCAAATGACAACTGTAGGAATGTCAGTGCCATCAAATGACAACTGTAGGAATGTCATTGACATCAAATGACAACTGTAGGAATGTCAGTGACATCAAATGACAACTGTAGGAATGTCAGTGACATCAAATGACAACTGTAGGAATGTCAGTGCCATCAAATGACAACTGTAGGAATGTCAGTGCCATCAAATGACAACTGTAGGAATGTCAGTGACATCAAATGACAACTGTAGGAATGTCAGTGCCATCAAATGACAACTGTAGGAATGTCAGTGCCATCAAATGACAACTGTAGGAATGGCGGTAGAAATGTCAGTGACATCAAATGACAACTGTAGGAATGTCATTGACATCAAATGACAACTGTAGGAATGTCAGTGACATCAAATGACAACTGTAGGAATGTCATTGACATCAAATGACCAAACATCAAATGACAACTGTAGGAATGTCAGTGCCATCAAATGACAACTGTAGGAATGTCAGTGCCATCAAATGACAACTGTAGGAATGTCATTGACATCAAATGACAACTGTAGAAATGTCAGTGACATCAAATGACAACTGTAGGAATGTCATTGACATCAAATGACAACTGTAGGAATGTCAGTGACATCAAATGACAACTGTAGGAATGTCAGTGCCATCAAATGACAACTGTTCGCATATTTTGGCGGCTTTTACTTGTTGATACTTTTGTGGATGTCACCAAATTGGTTACAACTTTACTTTTGTTGTGTTTTCTGGTTGGATTAGTACTTTCATCTTCATACTCGCTCCCTTCATACTCAGTACCACTGTCACTCGATCCCAATTAGTAATTTTCTGAGTTGCCACTCATGATAAGCAACGTATATATATGTGATTTATATTTTTCATTAATTTGAGTTGCCAATTAGTACGTTCATGGTTCCAATACTATGTATACTACTTGCTGAGGATAGTATACCAAACTGGGAGTAGAATAAAATTAGTTCTGAGGCACCTAAAGCATCGTATGTCCTAGGATTACCGCACAACACCTGCCTCTGCAGGGTGCATGATTCTTGTAGGATTGTGTGGTCCATTGGGTTAAAGCGTCGTGAATTTTTGTTCACCATCAGAAGGGCTAAAACAACATGGGCTCGCTCCCCGGCTAGTCGCAGTGTTGTTATGTAGAATGTATCAAATCATTTAAACCTGTTTTACTGGTTTTCTCTGCCGACAGAAAGCTGACTTGGCCATCGGCGACCTGACCATCACGTACGAGCGTGAGCAAGTAGTGGACTTCACCATGCCATGGATGAACCTTGGTAAATACCCAACCACCTCTCTAGTCCACTTTTAGTGCTAATTTTCATTGTATAATTCTAGGTCCATAATACCAACAAATATATACAAGAAACACCTTAACATTGTTCGAAACGTTCATTTGAACGTTCATTAGAACCTATTGGACTTCAACAGATAGAGTGAGACAGAAAATTAGGGGAAATACACATTAGCGTGGAGTTCAGTTGTAGTGTATTGTGGGGTTCACTAGGCGACCTGACGTCCTAAAATTATTTTAGCGAGACTCTAATCGTAAAACTTCCCATCGTCTGCATAACTGTTTTTATTAACAAATAGTCACAGATTCTACCAACTAAAACGCCGTTTATAAAAATTTCTTTGCTTGCAGATAAGTGTCCACAGCGATTCCCGTGAATAACAACATTATCACATTGTCAGTACACGATTTACACGCATCATTTACACGAGATCACTTAAACTCCACTTCTGTTTTCAACTATACCTGAGGCATTTATGTTAGTTACGTCTGGTTATAGAGTCTACCTTACGTTTGCACCTGGAGAGGGCGCTGGAGAAGGCGCTGGAGAAGGCGCTGGAGAAGGCGCTGGAGAAGGCACTGGAGAAGGCGCTGGAGAAGGCGCTGGAGAAGGCGCTGGAGAAGGCGCTGGAGAAGGCACTGGAGAAGGCGCTGGAGAAGGCGCTGGAGAAGGCACTGGAGAAGGCGCTGGAGAAGGCGCTGGAGAAGGCGCTGGAGAAGGCGCTGGAGAAGGCGCTGGAGAAGGCGCTGGAGAAGGCACTGGAGAAGGCGCTGGAGAAGGCGCTGGAGAAGGCGCTGGAGAAGGCACTGGAGAAGGCGCTGGAGAAGGCACTGGAGAAGGCGCTGGAGAAGGCGCTGGAGAAGGCACTGGAGAAGGCGCTGGAGAAGGCACTGGAGAAGGCGCTGGAGAAGGCGCTGGAGAAGGCGCTAGAGAAGGCACTGGAGAAGGCACTGGAGAAGGCGCTGGAGAAGGCACTGGAGAAGGCGCTGGAGAAGGCGCTGGAGAAGGCACTGGAGAAGGCACTGGAGAAGGCACTGGAGAAGGCGCTGGAGAAGGCACTGGAGAAGGCGCTGGAGAAGGTGCTGGAGAAGGCGCTGGAGAAGGCGCTGGAGAAGGCACTGCAGAAGGCGCTGGAGAAGGCACTGCAGAAGGCGCTGGAGAAGGCGCTGGAGAAGGCACTGGAGAAGGCGCTGGAGAAGGCACTGGAGAAGGCGCTGGAGAAGGCGCTGGAGAAGGCACTGGAGAAGGCGCTGGAGAAGGCACTGGAGAAGGCGCTGGACAAGGCGCTGGAGAAGGCGCTAGAGAAGGCACTGGAGAAGACACTGGAGAAGGCGCTGGAGAAGGCACTGGAGAAGGCGCTGGAGAAGGCACTGGAGAAGGCGCTGGAGAAGGTGCTGGAGAAGGCGCTAGAGAAGGCGCTGGAGAAGGCACTGCAGAAGGCGCTGGAGAAGGCACTGCAGAAGGCGCTGGAGAAGGCGCTGGAGAAGGCGCTGGAGAAGGCGCAGGCGCTGGAGAAGGCGCTGGAGAAGGCGCTGGAGAAGGCGCAGGCGCTGGAGAAGGCGCTGGAGAAGGCGCTGGAGAAGGCACTGGAGAAGGCACTGTAGAAGGCGCTGGAGAAGGCACTGGAGAAGGCGCTGGAGAAGGCACTGGAGAAGGCGCTGGAGAAGGCACTGGAGAAGGCGCTGGAGAAGGCGCTGGAGAAGGCACTGGAGAAGGCGCTGGAGAAGGCACTGGAGAAGGCGCTGGAGAAGGCGTTGGAGAAGGCGCTGGAGAAGGCACTGGAGAAGGCACTGGAGAAGGCGCTGGAGAAGGCACTGGAGAAGGCGCTGGAGAAGGCACTGGAGAAGGCGCTGGAGAAGGCGCTGGAGAAGGCACCAGAGAAGGCGCTGGAGAAGGCACTGGAGAAGGCACTGGAGAAGGCGCTGGAGAAGGCGCTGGAGAAGGCGCTGGAGAAGGCGCTGGAGAAGGCGCTGGAGAAGGCGCTGGAGAAGGCGCTGGAGAAGGCGCTGGAGAAGGCGCTGGAGAAGGCGCTGGAGAAGGCACTGGAGAAGGCGCTGGAGAAGGCGCTGGAGAAAGCACTGGAGATGGCGCTGGAGAAGGCACTGGAGAAGGCGCTGGAGAAGGCACCGGTGAAGGCGCTGGAGAAGGCGCTGAAGAAGGCAATGGAGAAGGCGCTGGAGAAGGCGCCGGAGAAGGCACTGGAGAAGGCGCTGGAGAAGGCGCTGGAGAAGGCACTGGAGAAGGCGCTGGAGAAGGCACTGGAGAAGGCGCTGGAGAAGGCACTGGAGAAGGCGCAGGAGAAGGAGCCGGAGAAGGCGCTGGAGAAGGCGCTGGAGAAGGCGCAGGAGAAGGCACTGGAGAAGGCGCTGGAGAAGGCACTGGAGAAGGCGCTGGAGCAGGCGCTGGAGAAGGCACTGGAGAAGGCGCTGGAGAAGGCGCTGGAGAAGGCACTGGAGAAGGCGCTGGAGAAGGCGCTGGAGAAGGCACTGGAGAAGGAGCTGGAGAAGGCACTGGAGAAGGCGCTGGAGAAGGCGCTGGAGAAGGCGCTGGAGAAGGCGCTGGAGATGGCACTGGAGAAGGCGCTGGAGAAGGCACTGGAGAAGGCGCTGGAGAAGGCGCTGGAGAAGGCACTGGAGAAGGCGCTGGAGAAGGCGCTGGAGAAGGCACTGGAGAAGGCGCTGGAAAAGGCGCTGGAGAAGGCGCTGGAGAAGGCGCTGGAGATGGCACTGGAGAAGGCGCTGGAGAAGGCACTGGAGAAGGCGCTGGAGAAGGCGCTGGAGAAGGCACTGGAGAAGGCGCTGGAGAAGGCGCTGGAGAAGGCACTGGAGAAGGCACTGGAGAAGGCGCTGGAGAAGGCGCTGGAGAAGGCGCTGGAGAAGGCGCTGGAGAAGGCGCTGGAGAAGGCACTGGAGAAGGCGCTGCAGAAGGCGCTGGAGAAGGCGCTGGAGAAGGCGCAGGAGAAGGCGCTGGAGAAGGCGCTGGAGAAGGCGCTGGAGAAGGCACTGGAGAAGGCACTGGAGAAGGCGCTGGAGAAGGCGCTGGAGAAGGCACTGGAGAAGGCGCTGGAGAAGGCGCTGGAGAAGGCACTGGAGAAGGCGCTGGAGAAGGCACTGGAGAAGGCACTGGAGAAGGCGCTGGAGAAGGCGCTGGAGAAGGCGCTGGAGAAGGCGCTGGAGAAGGCGCTGGAGAAGGCGCTGGAGAAGGCACTGGAGAAGGCGCTGGAGAAGGCGCTGGAGAAGGCGCTGGAGAAGGCGCTGGAGAAGGCGCTGGAGAAGGCGCTGGAGAAGGCGCTGGAGAAGGCGCTGGAGAAGGCACTGGCGAAGGCGCTGGAGAAGGCGCTGGAGAAGGCGCTGGAGAAGGCGCTGGAGAAGGTGCTGGAGAAGGCGCTGGAGAAGGCACTGGAGAAGGCGCTGGAGAAGGCGCTGGAGAAGGCGCTGGAGAAGGCGCTGGAGAAGGCACTGGAGAAGGCGCTGGAGAAGGCGCTGGATAAGGCTCTGGAGAAGGCGCTGGAGAAGGCGCTGGAGAAGGCACTGGAGAAGGCGCTGGAGAAGGCACTGCAGAAGGCGCTGGAGAAGGCACTGCAGAAGGCGCTGGAGAAGGCGCTGGAGAAGGCGCTGGAGAAGGCGCTGGAGAAGGCGCTGGAGAAGGCGCTGGTGAAGGCGCTGGAGAAGGCTCTGGAGAAGGCACTGGAGAAGGCGCTGGAGAAGGCACTGGAGAAGGCGCTGGAGAAGGCACTGCAGAAGGCGCTGGAGAAGGCACTGCAGAAGGCGCTGGAGAAGGCGCTGGAGAAGGCGCTGGAGAAGGCACAGGAGAAGGCGCTGGAGAAGGCACTGGAGAAGGCGCTGGAGAAGGCGCTGGAGAAGGCACTGGAGAAGGCGCTGGAGAAGGCACTGGAGAAGGCGCTGGAGAAGGCGCTGGAGAAGGCGCTAGAGAAGGCACTGGAGAAGGCACTGGAGAAGGCGCTGGAGAAGGCACTGGAGAAGGCGCTGGAGAAGGCACTGGAGAAGGCGCTGGAGAAGGTGCTGGAGAAGGCGCTGGAGAAGGCGCTGGAGAAGGCACTGCAGAAGGCGCTGGAGAAGGCACTGCAGAAGGCGCTGGAGAAGGCGCTGGAGAAGGCGCAGTCGCTGGAGAAGGCGCTGGAGAAGGCGCTGGAGAAGGCGCAGGCGCTGGAGAAGGCGCTGGAGAAGGCGCTGGAGAAGGCACTGGAGAAGGCACTGGAGAAGGCGCTGGAGAAGGCACTGGAGAAGGCGCTGGAGAAGGCACTGGAGAAGGCGCTGGAGAAGGCACTGGAGAAGGCGCTGGAGAAGGCGCTGGAGAAGGCACTGGAGAAGGCGCTGGAGAAGGCACTGGAGAAGGCGCTGGAGAAGGCGTTGGAGAAGGCGCTGGAGAAGGCACTGGAGAAGGCACTGGAGAAGGCGCTGGAGAAGGCACTGGAGAAGGCGCTGGAGAAGGCACTGGAGAAGGCGCTGGAGAAGGCACTGGAGAAGGCACTGGAGAAGGCGCTGGAGAAGGCGCTGGAGAAGGCGCTGGAGAAGGCGCTGGAGAAGGCGCTGGAGAAGGCGCTGGAGAAGGCGCTGGAGAAGGCGCTGGAGAAGGCGCTGGAGAAGGCACTGGAGAAGGCGCTGGAGAAGGCGCTGGAGAAGGCGCTGGAGAAGGCAGTGGAGAAGGCGCTGGAGAAGGCGCTGGAGAAAGCACTGGAGATGGCGCTGGAGAAGGCACTGGAGAAGGCGCTGGAGAAGGCGCTGGAGAAGGCACTGGAGAAGGCACTGGAGAAGGTGCCGGAGAAGGCACTGGAGAAGGCGCTGGAGAAGGCGCTGGAGAAGGCACTGGAGAAGGCGCTGGAGAAGGCACTGGAGAAGGCGCTGGAGAAGGCACTGGAGAAGGCGCAGGAGAAGGAGCCGGAGAAGGCGCTGGAGAAGGCGCTGGAGAAGGCGCAGGAGAAGGCACTGGAGAAGGCGCTGGAGAAGGCACTGGAGAAGGCGCTGGAGCAGGCGCTGGAGAAGGCACTGGAGAAGGCGCTGGAGAAGGCGCTGGAGAAGGCACTGGAGAAGGCGCTGGAGAAGGCGCTGGAGAAGGCACTGGAGAAGGAGCTGGAGAAGGCGCTGGAGAAGGCACTGGAGATGGAGCTGGAGAAGGCACTGGAGAAGGCGCTGGAAAAGGCGCTGGAGAAGGCGCTGGAGAAGGCGCTGGAGATGGCACTGGAGAAGGCGCTGGAGAAGGCACTGGAGAAGGCGCTGGAGAAGGCGCTGGAGAAGGCACTGGAGAAGGCGCTGGAGAAGGCGCTGGAGAAGGCACTGGAGAAGGCACTGGAGAAGGCGCTGGAGAAGGGGCTGGAGAAGGCGCTGGAGAAGGCGCTGGAGAAGGCGCTGGAGAAGGCACTGGAGAAGGCGCTGCAGAAGGCGCTGGAGAAGGCGCTGGAGAAGGCGCAGGAGAAGGCGCTGGAGAAGGCGCTGGAGAAGGCGCTGGAGAAGGCACTGGAGAAGGCGCTGGAGAAGGCGCTGGAGAAGGCGCTGGAGAAGGCGCTGGAGAAGGCACTGGAGAAGGCGCTGGAGAAGGCACTGGAGAAGGCACTGGAGAAGGCGCTGGAGAAGGCGCTGGAGAAGGCGCTGGAGAAGGCGCTGGAGAAGGCGCTGGAGAAGGCGCTGGAGAAGGCACTGGAGAAGGAGCTGGAGAAGGCGCTGGAGAAGGCGCTGGAGAAGGCGCTGGAGAAGGCGCTGGAGAAGCCGCTGGAGAAGGCGCTGGAGAAGGCGCTGGAGAAGGCGCTGGAGAAGGCGCTGGAGAAGGCACTGGAGAAGGCGCTGGAGAAGGTGCTGGAGAAGGCGCTGGAGAAGGCACTGGAGAAGGCGCTGGAGAAGGCGCTGGAGAAAGCACTGGAGATGGCGCTGGAGAAGGCACTGGAGAAGGCGCTGGAGAAGGCACCGGTGAAGGCGCTGGAGAAGGCGCTGGAGAAGGCACTGGAGAAGGCGCTGGAGAAGGCGCCGGAGAAGGCACTGGAGAAGGCGCTGGAGAAGGCGCTGGAGAAGGCACTGGAGAAGGCGCTGGAGAAGGCACTGGAGAAGGCGCTGGAGAAGGCACAGGGGAAGGCGCAGGAGAAGGAGCCGGAGAAGGCGCTGGAGAAGGCGCTGGAGAAGGCGCTGGAGAAGGCACTGGAGAAGGCGCTGGAGAAGGCACTGGAGAAGGCGCTGGAGCAGGCGCTGGAGAAGGCACTGGAGAAGGCGCTGGAGAAGGCGCTGGAGAAGGCACTGGAGAAGGCGCTGGAGAAGGCGCTGGAGAAGGCACTGGAGAAGGAGCTGGAGAAGGCGCTGGAGAAGGCACTGGAGATGGAGCTGGAGAAGGCACTGGAGAAGGCGCTGGAAAAGGCGCTGGAGAAGGCGCTGGAGAAGGCGCTGGAGATGGCACTGGAGAAGGCACTGGAGAAGGCACTGGAGAAGGCGCTGGAGAAGGCGCTGGAGAAGGCACTGGAGAAGGCGCTGGAGAAGGCGCTGGAGAAGGCACTGGAGAAGGCACTGGAGAAGGCGCTGGAGAAGGCGCTGGAGAAGGCGCTGGAGAAGGCGCTGGAGAAGGCGCTGGAGAAGGCACTGGAGAAGGCGCTGCAGAAGGCGCTGGAGAAGGCGCTGGAGAAGGCGCAGGAGAAGGCGCTGGAGAAGGCGCTGGAGAAGGCGCTGGAGAAGGCACTGGAGAAGGCGCTGGAGAAGGCGCTGGAGAAGGCACTGGAGAAGGCGCTGGAGAAGGCGCTGGAGAAGGCACTGGAGAAGGCGCTGGAGAAGGCACTGGAGAAGGCACTGGAGAAGGCGCTGGAGAAGGCGCTGGAGAAGGCGCTGGAGAAGGCGCTGGAGAAGGCGCTGGAGAAGGCACTGGAGAAGGCGCTGGAGAAGGCGCTGGAGAAGGCTCTGGAGAAGGCGCTGGAGAAGGCGCTGGAGAAGGCGCTGGAGAAGGCGCTGGAGAAGGCGCTGGAGAAGGCGCTGGCGAAGGCGCTGGAGAAGGCGCTGGAGAAGGCGCTGGAGAAGGCGCTGGAGAAGGTGCTGGAGAAGGCGCTGGAGAAGGCACTGGAGAAGGCGCTGGAGAAGGCGCTGGAGAAGGCGCTGGAGAAGGCGCTGGAGAAGGCGCTGGAGAAGGCGCTGGAGAAGGCGCTGGAGAAGGCGCTGGAGAAGGCGCTGGAGAAGGCGCTGGAGAAGGCGCTGGAGAAGGCACTGGAGAAGGCGCTGGAGAAGGCACTGGAGAAGGCGCTGGAGAAGGCACTGCAGAAGGCGCTGGAGAAGGCGCTGGAGAAAGCGCTGGAGAAGGCACTGGAGAAGGCGCTGGAGAAGGCACTGGGGAAGGCGCTGGAGAAGGCGCTGGAGAAGGCACTGGAGAAGGCGCTGGAGAAGGCACTGGAGAAGGCGCTGGAGAAGGCACTGCAGAAGGCGCTGGAGAAGGCACTGCAGAAGGCGCTGGAGAAGGCGCTGGAGAAGGCGCTGGAAAAGGCGCTGCAGAAGGCGCTGGAGAAGGCACTGGAGAAGGCGCTGGAGAAGGCGCTGGAGAAGGCACTGGAGAAGGCGCTGGAGAAGGCACTGGAGAAGGCGCTGGAGAAGGCGCTGGAGAAGGCGCTAGAGAAGGCACTGGAGAAGGCACTGGAGAAGGCGCTGGAGAAGGCACTGGAGAAGGCGCTGGAGAAGGCACTGGAGAAGGCGCTGGAGAAGGTGCTGGAGAAGGCGCTGGAGAAGGCGCTGGAGAAGGCACTGCAGAAGGCGCTGGAGAAGGCACTGCAGAAGGCGCTGGAGAAGGCGCTGGAGAAGGCGCTGGAGAAGGCGCAGGCGCTGGAGAAGGCGCTGGAGAAGGCGCAGGCGCTGGAGAAGGCGCTGGAGAAGGCGCTGGAGAAGGCACTGGAGAAGGCGCTGGAGAAGGCGCTGGAGAAGGCACTGGAGAAGGCGCTGGAGAAGGCACTGGAGAAGGCGCTGGAGAAGGCACTGGAGAAGGCGCTGGAGAAGGCGCTGGAGAAGGCACTGGAGAAGGCGCTGGAGAAGGCACTGGAGAAGGCGCTGGAGAAGGCGTTGGAGAAGGCGCTGGAGAAGGCACTGGAGAAGGCACTGGAGAAGGCGCTGGAGAAGGCACTGGAGAAGGCGCTGGAGAAGGCACTGGAGAAGGCGCTGGATAAGGCGCTGGAGAAGGCACTGGCGAAGGCGCTGGAGAAGGCACTGGAGAAGGCACTGGAGAAGGCGCTGGAGAAGGCGCTGGAGAAGGCGCTGGAGAAGGCGCTGGAGAAGGCACTGGAGAAGGCGCTGGAGAAGGCGCTGGAGAAGGCGCTGGAGAAGGCACTGGAGAAGGCGCTGGAGAAGGCGCTGGAGAAAGCACTGGAGATGGCGCTGGAGAAGGCACTGGAGAAGGCGCTGGAGAAGGCACATGTGAAGGCGCTGGAGAAGGCGCTGGAGAAGGCACTGGAGAAGGCACTGGAGAAGGCGCCGGAGAAGGCACTGGAGAAGGCGCTGGAGAAGGCGCTGGAGAAGGCACTGGAGAAGGCGCTGGAGAAGGCACTGGAGAAGGCGCTGGAGAAGGCACTGGAGAAGGCGCAGGAGAAGGAGCCGGAGAAGGCGCTGGAGAAGGCGCTGGAGAAGGCGCAGGAGAAGGCACTGGAGAAGGCGCTGGAGAAGGCACTGGAGAAGGCGCTGGAGCAGGCGCTGGAGAAGGCACTGGAGAAGGCGCTGGAGAAGGCGCTGGAGAAGGCACTGGAGAAGGCGCTGGAGAAGGCGCTGGAGAAGGAGCTGGAGAAGGCGCTGGAGAAGGCACTGGAGATGGAGCTGGAGAAGGCACTGGAGAAGGCGCTGGAAAAGGCGCTGGAGAAGGCGCTGGAGAAGGCGCTGGAGATGGCACTGGAGAAGGCGCTGGAGAAGGCACTGGAGAAGGCGCTGGAGAAGGCGCTGGAGAAGGCACTGGAGAAGGCGCTGGAGAAGGCGCTGGAGAAGGCACTGGAGAAGGCACTGGAGAAGGCGCTGGAGAAGGCGCTGGAGAAGGCGCTGGAGAAGGCGCTGGAGAAGGCGCTGGAGAAGGCGCTGGAGAAGGCACTGGAGAAGGCGCTGCAGAAGGCGCTGGGGAAGGCGCTGGAGAAGGCGCAGGAGAAGGCGCTGGAGAAGGCGCTGGAGAAGGCGCTGGAGAAGGCACTGGAGAAGGCGCTGGAGAAGGCGCTGGAGAAGGCGCTGGAGAAGGCGCTGGAGAAGGCACTGGAGAAGGCGCTGGAGAAGGCACTGGAGAAGGCACTGGAGAAGGCGCTGGAGAAGGCGCTGGAGAAGGCGCTGGAGAAGGCGCTGGAGAAGGCGCTGGAGAAGGCGCTGGAGAAGGCGCTGGAGAAGGCGCTGGAGAAGGCGCTGGAGAAGGCGCTGGAGAAGGCACTGGCGAAGGCGCTGGAGAAGGCGCTGGAGAAGGCGCTGGAGAAGGCGCTGGAGAAGGTGCTGGAGAAGGCGCTGGAGAAGGCACTGGAGAAGGCGCTGGAGAAGGCGCTGGAGAAGGCGCTGGAGAAGGCGCTGGAGAAGGCACTGGAGAAGGCGCTGGAGAAGGCGCTGGAGAAGGCGCTGGAGAAGGCGCTGGAGAAGGCGCTGGAGAAGGCACTGGAGAAGGCGCTGGAGAAGGCGCTGGAGAAGGCACTGGAGAAGGCACTGGAGAAGGCGCTGGAGAAGGCACTGGAGAAGGCGCTGGAGAAGGCACTGGAGAAGGCACTGAAGAAGGCGCTGGAGAAGGCGCTGGAGAAGGCGCTGGAGAAGGCGCTGGAAATATTATTGTCCATCATACTGTTGGGTTTTTGAAAACACACAGAAGTCACTGGAAACCTGTCATACAAGTAGATATTTGAGTACACAGAGTGCCACACCTACAGTCATTAATGAAGTGAGGATGTGTAGTTTAGAGAGGACCCGATGAATATAACATTCTGCTAGGAATTAGGGCATCATAACGTTCAATTCCTAAGATAAAATCCGATGACAACTTCGTGCTTCGTCTTGTCGTTGTGTTTCGCCTGGAAGTGAATTATATCATCCTTGAATTAGTGTTGATTTGGTTAATTGATAAATCAAAATTGAAGCACCTAGAAGAAAGGAAGATTGTCTTAATATTCTCGTTTACGAGTGCTGGCCATGAAGGTGGTGATTGTTCCAGCCTCAAGATACTACACCACGTAATGTCAGCTTGTAAAACCATAATAAGGTACTCAAAAAATTTGCATGTACTTAAAAAAACCATTTGTGAGGAGAAACCACTAGAGACAAACAATTCTAATCAATGGTATAAATACACCTGACTTACTATGTTAATAATATTTATGTTATTCTCACGATTAACTACGATCACTTGATGACGTGGAACGACTCCTAACTTAACATTAAGAAAGAGAATATTTTATTTTAGGTAGCAAAGATACGTTGCCAGGTAACGTCATTAAACATTTTGTGGGTCCCGCGTATAAGTGACGTTTTATATATTTTCCTGTTTTAGTCTCTACCGGGGTTATAAATTCCCTCGTGTGTAAAAAACGAAATTTTGAAATAATGTTACCCAAACTTGCGTGTCTCCAATATGTAAATCTTCGTACGCTGTAAAAGCAAAAGGAACATTACGTTTTAACGAATCTCTAAACCCAAGTGGGTTAATCGGCCCAAGAGGTGATAGATGCTGCATATAACCTCTTCACCACCAGACAAGTCTACTAAAATATCTATGTTAATGATTAAATCATACACAAATATCATGTATACAGCTGTGGGACTACACACAGCTGTGGGACTGCACACAGCTGTGGGACTACACACAGCTGTGGGACTGCACACAGCTGTGGGACTACACAGTCAAGCAGCTGTGAAACTACACACAGCTGTGGGACTACACAGTCACACAGCTGTGGGACTACACACAGCTGTGGGACTAGCTGTGGGACTGCACACAGTCATACAACTGTGGGACTGCACACACTCACACAGCGGTGGGACTACACAGTCACACAACTGTGGGGCTACACAGTCACACAGCTGGGGGACTACACAGTCACACAGCTGTGGGACTACACAGTCACACAACTGTGGGACTACACAGTCACACAACTGTGGGACTACACACTCACACAGCTGTGGGACTACACAGTCACACAACTGTGGGACTACACAGTCACACAGCTGTGGGACTACACAGTCACACAACTGTGGGGCTACACAGTCATACAACTGTGGGACTACACACAGTCACACAGCTGTGGGACTACACAGTCACACAAGTGTGGGGCTACACAGTCATACAACTGTGGGACTACACACAGTCACACAACTGTGGGACTACACAGTCACACAGCTGTGGGACTACACAGTCACACAGCTGTGGGACTACACAGTCACACAACTGTGGGACTACACAGTCACACAGCTGTGGGACTACACAGTCACACAACTGTGGGACTACACAGTCACACAACTGTGGGACTACACAGTCACACAGCTGTGGGACTACACAGTCACACAGCTGTGGGACTACACAGTCACACAGCTGTGGGACAACACAGTCACACAGCTGTGGGACTACACAGTCACACAACTGTGGGACTACACAGTCACACAGCTGTGGGACTACACAGTCACACAACTGTGGGACTACACAGTCACACAACTGTGGGACTACACAGTCACACAGCTGTGGGACTACACAGTCACACAGCTGTGGGACTACACAGTCACACAGCTGTGGGGCTACACAGTCACACAGCTGTGGGACTACACAGTCACATAACTGTGGGGCTACACAGTCATACAACTGTGGGACTGCACACACTCACACAGCTATGGGACTACACACAGTCACACAACTGTGGGGCTACACAGTCACACAGCTGTGGGGCTACACAGTCACACAACTGTGGGACTGCACACACTCACACAGCTGTGGGACTACACAGTCACACAACTGTGGGACTACACAGTCACACAGCTGTGGGGCTACACACAGTCACACAACTGTGGGACTACACAGTCACACAGCTGTGGGACTACACAGTCACACAGCTGTGGGACTACACAGTCACACAGCTGTGGATCTACACAGTCACACAGCTGTGGGACTACACAGTCACACAGCTGTGAAACTACACAGTCACACAGCTGTGGGGCTACACACAGTCACACAGCTGTGGGACTACACACAGTCACACAGCTGTGGGACTACACAGTCACACAGCTGTGGGACTACACAGTCACACAGCTGTGGGACTACACAGTCACACAGCTGTGGGGCTACACAGTCACACAGCTGTGGGACTACACAGTCACACAGCTGTGGGGCTACACAGTCACACAGCTGTGGGACTACACAATCACACAGCTGTGGGGCTACACACAGTGACAAAGCTGTGGGATTACACACAGTGACAAAGCTGTGGGACTACACACAGTCACACAGCTGTGGGGCTACACAGTCACACAACTGTGGGACTACACAGTCACACAGCTGTGGGACTACACAGTCACACAGCTGTGGGGCTACACAGTCACACAGCTGTGGGACTACACACAGTGACAAAGCTGTGGGACTACACACAGTCATACAGCTGTGTGACTACCCACAATCACACAGCTGTGTGACTACCCACAATCACACAGCTGTGGGGCTACACACAATCACACAACTGTGTGACTACACACAATTACACAGCTGTGGGACTATACACAGTCACACAGCTGTGGGATTACACTGTCACACAGCTGTGGGACTACACACAATCCCACAGCTGCGGGACTATACAATCACACAGCTGTGGGACTATACACAGTCACACGGCTGTGGGACTACACACAATTACACAGCTGTGGGACTATACACAGTCACACAGCTGTGGACTACACGCAGTCAGACAGCTGTGGGACTAAACGCAGTCACACAGCTGTGGGACTACATACAATCACACAGCTGTGGGACTACACACAATCACACAGCTGTGGGACTACACACAATCACACAGCTGTGGGACTACACACAATCACACAACTGTGGGACTACACACAATCACACAGCTGTGGGACTACACACAATCACACAACTGTGGGACTACACACAATCACACAGCTGTGGGACTACACACAATCACACAACTGTGGGACTACACACAATCACACAACTGTGGGACTACACACAATCACACAGCTGTGGGACTATACACAATCACACAACTGTGGGACTACACACAATCACACAGCTGTGGGAGTATACACAGTTACACAGCTGTGGGATTACACACAATCACACAGCTGTGGGAGTACACAGTCACACAGCTGTGGAACTACACAGTTACACAGCTGTGGGACTACACAGTTACACAGCTGTGGGACTACACACAGTCAGACAGCTGTATTGATCCAGTCACGGTATTGTGCCTTTTTTTGTTCAGTAAACACTTAGTGAGTATACACATGGAAATATACACCCCTCGGTGTATATTCTCCCAAAATATATACCTCTAGGGCTTAATCCTAGCAGCTACTGAGTGGGTCATTATAGCTGCATGTCACCTGCTCTCTAAGAGTCAAGAATGCTCTAAACCCTGAAGTAGAGATTAAACTCATCGAATATTTACTGAGAGATATTTTCCTTTCAGTGTAAATATCTTTTCGAATATTATTATTATAATCACAGGAATGCTAAACCCGTAGGATTATACAGCGCATGTGGGGGGATGGAAGGTATTCAGGCTCAATTCAGGGACCTGGAGCACAGATCCAATTCCCTAGATCAAGAGCCCCTCACCAGCATCAAGGAACCTCCCTTGAGGGGTATATCTTTTCGAAACACGATCATTAGGGCCATAAGCTTCCTGGTCACCACAAGCTCAATACACCTAAAACAAACACTAAATTTAAATCTTAGCAAGCGTTGATACTTTCTCCTCCACAGGCATCACAATACTCTACCGGAAGCCCACGAAGAAACCTCCCAACTTGTTCAGCTTCCTGTCACCATTGTCCCTGGATGTGTGGCTGTACATGGCCACAGCGTACCTCGGTATCTCTCTCCTCCTCTTTGTGTTAGCAAGGTCAGTAACTCACACTAACAAGACGGTTTTCTCAACATGTTTGTGTTGTCTGGGCTATGAACTTCTGTGTTTATGGCTTCCATTGAATTCTGAGGGTTATTTGTGACTGTTATTTCGTATATACATTTGTTGATGTGTGTGTGTTAGACTGTATATGTGTGCATGTATGTATGTATTAGTGTGCGTGCGTGCATGCGTGTGGATTTGCGAATGTATATGTGATGTTTTTACGCGTGTACTCATCTAGTTGTGGTTGCAGGGGTCGATTCACAGTTCCTGGCCCCGCCTATGTGTGCGAGTCAGTGTGTTTATTATCTTGACTGGCAGTTGTACATGCACATGTACGTTCGCCTACTCATATATACAATATATATATACATGTATATATATATATATATATATATATATATATATATATATATATATATATATATATATATATATATATATATATATATGCAGGACAAGCCACGGAGGGTGGAAATCTTTATCTCAAGTACTTTCACACTACACAGTGCGTCATCAGGAGCTGTGCAATGTTGCAAGGGAGCAACCAAAGCAGGGAGAGAGGTCTCAGGGTAGCGTAGGTGTCGCCGGCCACGGTTACCCTTAGACTCGAGTCTAAGGGTATATACGCTGATTTATCCTGGTATAAATGCATTTTCAAAAGTAAATACACACGTGATGACTTATTATCATAAAAATAACCAGAGGGAAAGATTATACACATTTCTTGAGCTGATGTACCTGAATCTAAATGTAACTGTATTTATGCTAATCTCTGATTCAATTTTATTTTGTGTATTCCCACACTCAGTTATATTTTGCGAATCTTTATATTCATATATTTATAACATGAGTAATCATACGTGAAAGCTCAATAAAAATATTATTTTTTTTTCTCTTTAAAGCCTGTCTAAAATACACCGGAGATTAATTATTCTAATATCGGAGAGCTATAATAATTCTTAAAAGTGTTTCTCTGAAGTGTAGTTAATGTTATTAATGTATTCATCTACGTTAGAATCATCAGTGTAATTTTATATATAGTAGTATTATCACAACCATTCTTATCCATGAAAGTATCATCATTGTAATTATCATCCATTCTGGTATCAATCATATTAGAATCATCACTGTTAGAATTATCCATATTAGTATTGTACTTGTTGTCGGCAACAACATCTTTCTGCAACACTGTTCTTCTTATGAAGGACCTTTGTGAGCCTTGATCAAATAATGTTAACACATTGGTTTTGTGTAATTTATTCGATAACTCAACTCGAGCTATAGGGAGAGCAGTTGCTTTAAACTTATCTCTCACATTTAATGCTGTTGCTTGTTGACTTCCTGATTCTGTAGAAGTCTGCTGCTGTTCAGCAAAAGCATTTGGGTATAATGCTGTATGATGCATACCCTTGCATTTAAAACACTTCTTCAGTGAGCATTTTTCTCCCTTGTGTTCACCTAAACACTTGATGCATCTTTTCAGCTGACGAACACGTTGTTTACGTGCCTCAATTGATGTGTATTGACTACAATACTGTGCCCAATGTGTTCCATCACAAAGTACACATTTTGGAGTACGTTTATGTATGACAGTCTGTTTACTGTCTATTGTATTCACAGCTTGATAAATGCCTATATGGGATTTCCCATTATGTGGTTTAGTGGGAGTAGTTATACTCTTTTTATACTGAGTTGATGGTTTGTTATCCACTGGATTTGTGGATTTTTCATCTTGTCTCGTTGCTTGCATGCATGAAACTATTGTTTGTAAACCATTGCTAATTTCCTCACAAGTGAAATAGTGTTTATTAAACATAATATTTAATCGTTCAATAGTTTGTGGTGACAACTTATCCTGTACAATACCACTGATAAACCAATCACATTGTCTTAGGTCATATTTAGCACCTAGAGATCTGAGACTATTGTCTAATGTGATTCTAAATGCCTGTAAGTCTGAAAAACAATGTTTGGGTGGCTTCAAGCTTGATATTAAGACTGCATGTCTAACTCTAGCCTTGTCATCATCAAAGTAATTGTCTGCTAAGACACGTAAGGCTATTTGATAATTGCCTTTGACCACCGGAAATGACTTAATCAGTTCATAGGTAATTGAACTTAGCAATCTCATCTATGTCAGTTCGTGAATTTACTATGGATTGAAAACCACTAATGAATTCTTCAGAATTATGACCTTGGAAAATAGGTAATGACAATGTAGGTAAGCTTGGTAATGGGACACTTGTTGTTACAGGTGTAACAGGTGTTTGACCACTAGTAGTAGGTCTCTGTGACAGAGTTTTACGGCAGATAGCCTGTACTCCTGTCCACCTTAATTGTTGATTACTAAAAGTATCCAAAACATTTTTAATTTCATCCTCAGATGGATCTGATTCAAGAAATTTATTTTCATAATGTGTATAGTCTGAATTAATTATTTTCATACGTTGTGTAAATAATTCAATCTTGACCTCAAGATCATCAAAATCTATGTTTGTATCTTGAGTTAATCCTATACAGACTGAAATTAGATTTTCTAATTGTGTAATCTTAGTCTGTAAAGACTGAAACTGAGTTTTCAAACAAGCCATTTTAATGGTATACTGAAAATTCTAGCACCACACTTAGAGTGTTTAAAAAACACTGTACTGCTATAAACAGCTGAGTTTTTGTTATGCTTAAGTCAGCAATAATCGAGTCAGACACTAATGACCTACTAAGCTTAACCTCAGGGTCAATGACCATGAAGGGTACACAGTACATATGGCTGGTGTTTATGGCTTGAGTTTGCTGTGTCAGCCTGACCACGATGATTAATCGTAAATAACGTTATACACTTCATTCACTATACACCTAAATGTCACTGTATAACTGTAAATCACACGTGAATATTACTTACACATATATAAATGTCACTGTTAATATATATTTGAAAGCTTACACTTTATATAAGTTCCTTTAATATAACAGGTATATCTATAAGAAACAAACTTTAACACAATCTTGTCTCTTAATTTCTGTCTAAACATTATAAACACTATGTGTATATATATATACACTCAGACAAACAACATCACTTGGGTTGCTGTTGTCTTAATCAGCATTTTCTCGAGATTGGAGCAGTTGATGGAGGGTGCAGGATACCATCCCCCGTCTTCTTGTTGGGTGAGTCACCCAGCTCCCGTTTTCGTTGGGTGAACGCTGGGTGAGCGCTCGTTTTCTTTTGGCTGCCCATTCTCTGTGATTGAGTCTGGAGGGACTCATTTATACTGATTTATATTGTAAAACACTAGTTTTACAGCTTTTTTCGAAGGACCTTGGCTCATAGGTTATTTGTACACTGTAGTACAACATATTTGGACCACAGTGTGGTCTTTATCCGGTTCGAGCACGACCAATTCTGTTGAAGATATTGGCCTTACCAGCTATGTTTTATTTATAAATATAAATATAGGAAACACTTAGCTAATAAATGACAGCAAATCGTCTACACAGCCGCCCCTGCAGACGAGGTCTAGAAGCTGTCGAAACCATCTCAACATGGGCTGTCAAGAGATATAATTTGTAAATTATAAATTACCCCTAGGGGGTGTTATGTCAGCATATTTCATACACTGGTGGCTGACGATGTACGTACTTGTTTGGACTCAAAAGTCCACACCTTACTGCCGACTATAGGTTGATTACAAACTCCTTGCGACTCAAGAACTGCGCAGTCCCCCGATCTACAAGAAATTCGTAACATACCTTGCTCTTGTAATGTGAGCTATGGTGTTCTCAACACCTTCGACAGGTATCGGTGACTTGATAGAAGCTGAAGTGTCCTTGGATGTCCACGTCTTCCATTGTCTAGGAAACGCACACTGGTACACTATGTTCCACAAAATTTGTCTTTATTGTTCACAATGTATCACAAGAGAAGCTGATCACACTTCTCTTATGTTTATTGTGTTTGAGACACTTTGTTCACACTAACGCACAGATCAGTGTTCTTTGCTAGTTATCCTGGCGTCAGTGTCACTCTCCCAGAGTCAAAAGCAATCTGGCGACGCCACACCGCCCCAAGCCATTGCTGCCCCTTGCACAAAGAAAAAGCTGACCTAGTACTTTTTGCTTCCTTGCCACTTCCTCGATGAAGCAAAGCAAAATGTTTAAATCTTGCTGTTTAAGCATAGAAAACATTGTCCACTATCTTTACCATGGTAATAAAGTGGGAGCAGGATTTTCCTTAATTGTCCTGCTAAAGTAAGATATATACTGTCTCTTATAAAAATACACTTTGCAACACCGCTGCAAGGAGCAGAGGTCACTTGACTACGTCGCATAGCATCTGTGATCAATTACTCACTCTAGCAGTAAACAAAACGCTCGCCCCTTCTGAGAGGGCTTGGCCCCTCAGGGCTGAAAGGGGCTGAAGGGGCTGAAAGGGCTGAAGGGGGCTGATATCCCCCTCCTGGAGAAAATTTCTCCACAATATTAGTATTATACTTGTTGTCGGCAACAACATCAGATAGGCCCTTACAAGAATAATTCTCCATGTAGCTACCATGGCCACGTCTTTTATCAGACAATTTACCCTGAAAGACTTCTATGACGAATCTAAAAATGCAGTCAGCGCTTATACAACACCCTGCAGCGGGTTTACCAAGATCTTTGTAAATGACACCAGGAGAAATATTTCTACTCGTGTTTGAGAATACAGAAATGCATGCAGACTTGTGTCTTGCAAAGATGTAAAGAGGAGCATATAAAGCAGAGTTAATTTAATGGAACATGGAACAATAAAGAAGCAAATACAGTACGTCAATTAACCTTGCACATATTATGCTACCTTAGTCTGATTCCCTGCTGCCGTGTGTCACAGTAGCTAGATGACCTACTGTTTTATCCACTATACATATTGTGTTATCTCACTCTTGAATTGCCTGCCAGCCAGGTATGGTTTGTGTAATCATGACCGGTTTAATAAGTGGTTTTAACTCAGGTTTAGTAAGTGTATTCAGGCTTATTCAGAGACCTCACTACTACACACATTGAGAGATCAACTACCAGTGAGACTAAATGGGCTTACGTAAGTTACAGTTTGATATAACTAGAAACGGAAGAGACAAATACTAGCTTAAAACCTCTCCCTGGTCTTGTCTATACTGTAAATGACACCAGGCCTGGTTTTACAATGAGACAAGACCTCGATTTACATCGTGTGTAACTAGTCCTTGTTTCATGTCAAGTGAGACCAGGTACACGTAAAGTACTGTAGGCTTAGACGCTGAGGCTGTAGTAGTGTAGTCTGTCGACTACACTACTGTCGACTACACTACTGTTGACTACACTACTGTCGACTACACTACTGTTGACTACACTACTGTTGACTACACTACTGTTGACTACACTACTGTTGACTACACTACTGTCGACTACACTACTGTCGACTACACTACTGTTGACTACACTACTGTTGACTACACTACTGTTGACTACACTACTGTTGACTACACTACTGTTGACTACACTACTGTTGACTACACTACTGTTGACTACACTACTGTTGACGTCGACTACACTACTGTTGACTACACTACTGTTGACTACACTACTGTCGACTACACTACTGACTACACTACTGTTGACTACACTACTGTTGACTACACTACTGTCGACTACACTACTGTTGACTACACTACTGTTGACTACACTACTGTTGACTACACTACTGTCGACTACACTACTGTTGACTACACTACTGTTGACTACACTACTGTCGACTACACTACTGTTGACTACACTACTGTTGACTACACTACTGTCGACTACACTACTGTTGACTACACTACTGTTGACTACACTACTGTCGACTACACTACTGTCGACTACACTACTGTTGACTACACTACTGTTGACTACACTACTGTCGACTACACTACTGTTGACTACACTACTGTTGACTACACTACTGTTGACTACACTACTGTTGACTACACTACTGTTGACTACACTACTGTTGACTACACTACTGTTGACTACACTACTGTCGACTACACTACTGTTACAACTGTACTCAAAACAAGTGTCTTTAGCCTGAGGATACTAAACAAAGTGACAATGACATTTGACACCCTTGCAACTATGACATTAGTTAAGCTGGCAGAGCTGTACTTACACTTGCTATTACAAGTACAGCTAAGGTAATGCAAGGTAGACTTATGTAAACCTATCTACACTACCCAACAGCGAAAGGAGTTAAATTTTAATATCTGGAGAAACAGACATAAAACTACTTTTCCGTCTGTAATGTATATAAATGGTAAAGTTCCCCCTGATAGTCCAAAAAATATTCCAGGAAAGAAGTTTAATAATCTTTTTCAGATTATTTCTTCATGTGGAGCCATGAAATTTCAACTGATACAATGTACATTGTATAGAAAATATGTATTAATATAAATTTAATATTTTGATAGTACTTTAATTACATTATTTCTATGCAATGTAATATATTCAGCAAACATTATCATTGTTGTAAAATCTGTATGTATAACTTAGTTGACCTCAGTGTGCTGAGGTCAGTGGTGACGAAAGGTCATCCTGTCCTAGCTGTCTGGGGGGTTAGTGTGGAGAGTTTAAGAGCACTATGGCTTGTTGATGGAAAATGTTACCAACAGTGAGTTGAAAAGCGTCAACCGCTTCAAGTGGAATGTGATCTCTACTAAAGGTAGAAGTATCAAGATTAGGAAGCTTAATAGAGAAGATCTGAAGGTAGGAAATCGATTCTCTGTTCTCTAGGATGAGTGTACGTTAGTGGTAAGTGAGGTTAAAGGTACCACTAATTCCCCTGCTAATCAAGGTAAGAACATTCTGGTTGTGGGAACAAGCTCATCATCTGTCTTAGCGCTGGTGGAAATGATATCGGGAAGGGTAGGAGACAAGAGCTGCTGGATAAGTACAAGTCAGCCATAGATGTAATTAGGTCTAAGGGAGGGGTCCAAATCATATGTAGCATCTTGCCTAGAAGGGAAGTGGGCAATGAATGTATGTCTAGGGCAACTGGTGTAAATTGGTGGCTAGACAGGTACTGCAAAGAATTTGCATTTCCATTCGTTAATAACTGGGACAAATTTAAAGACAAACGTGATATGTATGCAAGGGAGAGGGTACATCTCTCAGGTGTTGGAGTGGTTGCGTTAGCCATTTCGATATGGGGGGGACATTGCTGACTTGTCTAGGGCTTTAAACTGATAGATTATAGAGGTAAGGGTGCGTGTGGGAAACAATCGAGCTGCAGTACAAGGGTTGAAAACAGCAGATATTACCAGGATACCTCAGGCATATGTTTAATAGACAATATTCAGAATAAAGTTGATAGTGAAGGTAAAGTATTTTATCAACAAACAAAGAGAGATAGTATAGGGCAGAGTGAGACTAGCTCCCTTAAGGTTTACTATACTGATAGGAGTCTAAGAAACAATAAAGATGTGCTAAGAATACTTGCATGTGCAGATAATATAGATATTATTGCTATAATGGAGACCTGGTTCAACCTGAAAGATAGAGAAATGCACCATACCCCCGGCCGGGATTGAACCCGCGGTATGGTTTATTTGCAATCGTGTCATTACGATTTCTTAAGTCATAGAGAAATGCCTTCTGAATGCCATGTACAAGGCTATGAACTATTCCACACTGATAGGGTCAACAGGAAGGGTGGTGGAGTGGCGGTGTCTGTCAGAGATAATTTAAAATGTTATGTTAGGCAAGATATAAGATTAAAAGCATCGGACACAGAATCTGTTTGGCTACAGTTTCTCGAGGGTCGTGACAAATTAATTTTGGGTGTGATTTATAGGCCCCCAAACCTTGATAGGGAGTGCAGTAAGCTGTTATGGGACGAAATTCATAAGGCATCTAAATATGAAAATGTTGTGTTAATGGGATATTTTAACTTTAGACAAATTGATTGGAACAATATGACAGGAAATCTTGAGTCTAGTCGCTTTCTTGATACGATTCAGAATTGCTTTTTAAAACAGTTTGTGACAGAACTAACTAGAGGAAACCAACTAGACTTGGTTCTTGCCAACAAAGAATCACTAATTAATAAACCTGAGGCTAATGATGAACCTGGATAATGAGATAATCACTTAGTTTCAATATATTATTGAATTATCAAATAACTGCAATCAAGTCTCTGTCCCGGACTTCCGCTTGGCCGATTTCGTGGGACTGAGAAATTACCTGGGTGGGCTGTATTGGAACGACCTCGCTATGGGTTAGGTATTGTTGGTTGCCAATATGACGTTTTTCAGAGTATAGTTCTAGCTGCCCAGACAACTTATGCTCCAAGTAGAGAAATTAGATTAACCATACACGATCCCAAATGGATGAACAATAGATTAAAATATTTCATTGATCAAAAAAGACGTATAAATAGGCTTATCAAAACAGGAGAGGGGCAGTTAAGAAATCAATACATTCAATTAAAGAGAGAAATAAAAAAGGGAATAATCAAATCCAAAAGAGATTATGAGGCTAAAGTGGCAAGGGATTCGAAGACTAGCCCAAAAGATTTCTTTCAGGTATATAGAAGTAAAATTAAGAACAAGATTGGCCCACTCAAAACTAACTCAGGTCAGATCACTGATAGTGATTAAGAAATGTGTGAAAGTTTAACTCTTATTTCCTCTCAGTTTTTAGGCAGGAAGATGCTAGCTAAATTCCAGAAATTATAAATTATGTAGAACAGGACGATAATAAACTAAGCGTGATTAGGGTAACTAGTGACATGGTCCTCAGACAAACAGAGAAATTAAAACCAAATAAGTCCCCAGACCCTGATGAACTGTTTGCAAGGGTGTTAAAGGAATGTAAAGAACTTAGCAAACCTTTGGCTAATCTTTTCAATATATCACTACAAACTGGCATAGTGCGGGACATGTGGAAAATGGCAAATGTAATACCTATTTACAAGGCAGGAGAGGGGTCCCTAGAATCGAACTATAGACCAATAAGCCTTACCTCCCTAGTGGGAAAATTTATGGAGTCAATAATTGCCGAGGCAATTCGTAGCCATCTTGAAAAACATAAATTGATTAATGAATATCAGTATGGTTTTACAAAGGGACGTTCCTGTCTTACGAATTTACTATCTTTTTTCACCAAGGTATTTGAGGGGGTAGATCATGGTAATGAATATAATATTGTGTATATGGGCTTCAGTAAGGCTACTGAGGAAAATTGAGGCACACGGAATAGGAGAAAATTTTTCCTGGGTAGAGGCGTGGCTGGGAGATAGGCAGCAGAGAGTTTGCTTCAGTGGGGAGAAATCAGTGGTGCTCCACAAGGGTCAGTGTTGGGCCCCTTGTTGTTCATAATTTATATAAACGACTTAGATGAGGGAATAAATAGCGACATAAGCAAGTTTGCTGATGACACCAAAATAGGTCGCCGCTAATTCATTCTAATGAGGACAACAGAGCACTCCAGGAAGATTTGAATACACTGATGCAATGGTCGGAGAAGTGGCAGATGCAATTTAATATAGACAAATGCAAAGTTCTAAACACTGGAGAAGAAAATAACCATGCCACATATAAACTAAATAATGTAGATCATAATATTACTGATTGCAAAAAAGGATTTGGTAGTTCTGGTTATCAGTAATCTAAAACCAATACAACAGTGCATAAGTGTTTGCAATAAAGCGAACAGAATCCTTGGCTTCATATGAAGGACCATAAATAGAACTCCTCAGGTTGTTCTTCAACTCTATATTTCGTTGCTTAGGCCTCATTTAGATCATGCTGCACAGTTCTGGTCACCGTATTACAGAATGAATATAAATGCTCTGGATATCGTACAAAGGAGGATGACAGAGTTGATCCCATGTATCAGAAATCTTCCCTGTGAGGATAGACTGAGGGCCCTGAATCTGCACTCTCTAGAAATTAGAGGGGATATGACTGAGGTGTATAAATAAGAACATAAGAACATAAGAAAGAAGGAACACTGCAGCAGGCCTACTGACCCATGCGAAGCAGGTCCATGTCCCCCCCTCGGATTAGCCCAATGACCCACCTAGTCAGGTCACTTCCACTTAAAGAAGGAGCACGGCATCAGACTTAGTAGCACAAGCTAGTCAGGTCCAACTCACACCCACCCACACTCACTCGTGTATTTATCTAACCTATTTTTAAAACTACACAACGTTTTAGCCTCAATAACTGTACTCGGGAGTTTGTTCCACTCATCTACAACTCTATTACCAATTTTTCCAACTTGAAACCATTGTTGCAAGTCCTGTCGGTATTGTATACCTGTCTTGCACAAGTCCTGTCTTGGCTGGATATTTTCACCACGCTATTTACATCCCCTTTATTTATTCCCGTTTTCCATTTATACACCTCGATCATATCATCCCTAATTCTACGCCTTTCGAGAGAGTGCAGATTCAGGGCCTTCAGTCTATCCTCATAGGGAAGATTTCTGATACATGGGATCAACTTTGTCATCCTCCTCTGTACGTTTTCCAGAACATTTATATCCATTCTATAATACGGTGACCAGAACTGTGCAGCATAATCTAAATGAGATCTAACCAAGTATATATAGAGTTGGAAAACATTAATAAATAAATGGAATATAAATAGAGTGCTAAAATTATCTAGCCCAGACAGGACTCGCAGCAATGGTTCTAAGTTGGAAAAATTCGGATTCAGGAAGGATATAAGAAAGTACTGGTTTGGTAATAGAGTTGTGGATGAGTGGAACAAACTCCCGAGTACTGTCATAGAAGGTAAGAAGTTGTGTAGTTTTTAAAAATAGGTTAGATAAATACATGAGTGGGTGTGGGTGGATGCGAGTTGGACCTGACTAGCTTGTGCTAATAGGTCTCATGCCGTGCCCTTTCCTTAAGTGGATGTGACCTGACCTGACTAGGTGGATCATAGGTTTAAGTCGGGACTTGAGTTGAACTTGCCTCGCATGGGCCAGTAGGCCTGCGGCAGTGTTCCTTCTTTCTTATGTCTTATGAAATACCAGGTTGATATATATTTTGCATGGTAGTCATTGTGTATGCTAAGTCGTGTTATTACTAACATTTTTAGGCCTAAATAGGATAAGAAATGTTAATGTTAAGCCTTGGTTGCTATCCTATGGTAGGTAACCTAACTATTGAAAAAAATCCTCCTAGATAGCTTAGGATTACTGTAATCAGCCTTCGTAGATAGCCTAAGACTACAAAGATAGGTTTTGGTAGGTGACCTGGGACTATCAATAATCCTTAGTAGATAGCCTAAGATAGAGCGTTTAGTAGTTAGTCTTCAAGTACATTGATGAACCTGAGTATGTCGCAGGAGACTGATGAAATATGCCTTGGTAAACGACGCTGATCTCACTGTTCAGGTGTTCATTCCTTATGTCTTCCTAGATTATCGTCCTTCAAGTGGTACAAACCAAACTCTTGCTACCAACTCACGGACAAACTAGACAATGAACATTCTTTCCAACTGTCTCTGGTTCTGCATCGACTCCATAATGCAAAAGGGAAAGGGAGACGAACCCTTGCTAAAGTAAACATCAGATAGGAAGAAAATGATAAAAATGTGTTTTAAATGATAATGAAGATTGTTATATCCCTATCAGGGTTAATTGGGGTTGGATCGCTTTTCATGTGCCCTGATTAATTGTATAACATGTTCAATACACTACTAACATTGGGGATTGTCAGCATTAGCACAAAAGCTTGTGTTGACCTCTCCGTAAAGGTTACAACAATTAAGATCTCACCAACTGCTAAATCTTGTTTTCCGAGAGCTAGCTTTAAGAATTATAACACAATAACTTCAGAGCTAGAGCTAAAAGTGACGGTTTCTTTCCGTGGGAACTGGATTAATGAGCAATAACAGTTTCCAGAGAGCTGCCTTGAAAGTGACAAGCCACCTAACAGAAACCCTAAGAATGACAAAATGTACAATATACAGCCTAAGTACGTTACAGAAATTTGTTAATAATGAAGCCCTGGGAAATTTATCTATAGATAATCTAATTATCTATCCACTTCCCTGAACCATACGTTATTGTGTCACTCTAGCCAAGCATTCTGAGACAGCACCTTCTGTCTAGTGAGTACTGTTTGCAAGAACTGATGAACCAGCTCCTGACTGTTGCACCACCTACTGTCTGTGCAACATTAACTGCTGGCTGGTACACAAGAGAAATTAGCTGGTGCACCAACTGATGATCCGTGCCGTTCAGAAAACATCTTTTTAAGGAAGAGCCTAATGAGATAATCGAGATTTTCGAATAAATATAAAATTATAATTAGGTTGTTGCGGAGGAAGTGTTATTGTTCTAGCACAGTTCATTAGTATTGAGTTCAGATTTTCCTGATGAGTATTGTGCTACACTGCTTTATGGGAAAAGTAGAAGAATTTCCGCTTCTGGGCCAACCAAGAGATATATTTCCTATTTTATATAACCACAGACTCCAGTACCTCAGTGTACGTGAGATACATGAAAAATGTAACTCGAAATATTTAAAGAGCAGCAGCAAAATTTGCTCAAATGACTAAGAAACTGTAGTGTAATTTTTCAGAGAATACGAGGAGCTGGAGCTGGAGCTGAGTGCATCCAGGCGGATCAGGAGTTTAAGCTCGACATACTCAAGAAACCTAGCTACTAAAACAAAATTGTCAAAATTCAATCAAACGATTTTGAAGACTAAATCCATCACTCAGATGATAATGAAGACTAACCCATCACTAAAAGGATTCTGAAGACTAAATTCATCACACGGACATGATGACTCGTTACTCACAGAGGACTGAAGATCAATTCATTACTCTGTCAGAGGGACCTGAAAAGCAATCAGTCACTTGCTCAGAGGGGCTCTGAAGACCGGTCCATCAGGATACTTCAGGTGGTCCGGAGTATCAGTCCTTCACTCAAAAGGTTCTAAGAAACAATATACTAGTCTTTCATAGGTTCTTGAAACCCAATTTATTACACCTGTCAGAGGGT
Organism: Cherax quadricarinatus; assembly: GCF_038502225.1. Lineage (NCBI taxonomy): Eukaryota > Metazoa > Arthropoda > Malacostraca > Decapoda > Parastacidae > Cherax > Cherax quadricarinatus. The sequence goes on from NC_091307.1 coordinate 50,638,480, forward strand.
CCTGAAGACCAATTTACCACTCTCCCAGAACTGTCTTGAAGACCAATCCATCAATCACTCACAAGGATCTGAACATCAGTACATCACTCCATTGTGTCAGAGGGTTACCTAGCTGGGGTTCCATCCGTTTACTTTTGTTTTCACTCACCTTTCACTAATTTTTAACTCCCGAGAGAAAAAAATCAATAACTTTACTAAAGCCCACAATACGAGGTTTTCAAGATACCTTCCTCACCAAAATTACTGAACATGTTTCTCTTGTGTGTGCCTCTCTGTGTTTGTTGTGGCATATACCCTGTGTCCGATTACGTGTTCTTACTCCACAGGTTAAGTCCCTATGAATGGATCGCATCTTATCCATGCAGGCAAGAGGAAGACAGAAGTATGGAAAATCAGTTTAATCTCTTCAATTCACTCTGGTTTACAATGGGAAGTTTACTACAGCAAGGCACTGAGCAGCAGCCCAAGTAAGCCTCTCTTAACCTGTTCCACTCTGGGCATGCGACTCCTATAATAAAAAGATATTTGTATTGGTTAAGTTTGCAGTATTAAATGCTGGAACTAGAAACTATTGACAGCTAAAAACTAGTGGTAACTAGGAACTAGTGGTTAATAGAAACTAGTGGTAACTAAATACTAGTGGTTAATAGAAACTAGTGGTAACTAAATACTAGTGGTTAATAGAAACTAGTGGTAACTAAATACTAGTGGTTAATAGAAACTAGTGGTAACTAAATACTTGTGGTAACTAAATACTAGTGGTTAATAGAAACTAGTGGTAACTAAATACTAGTGGTAACTAAATACTAGTGGTAACTAAATACTAGTGGTTAATAGTAACTAGTGGTAACTAAATACTAGTGGTTAATAGAAACTAGTGGTAACTAAATACTAGTGGTTAATAGAAACTAGTGGTAACTAAATACTAGTGGTTAATAGAAACTAGTGGTAACTAAATACTAGTAGTTGTTTCCTTTAGTTCTAGATGAGAGCTGGAGAGAATAATCTCCCTAACTGAATTATTAAGGCCGAGTCAAATTATTTTGAATTTTAAATGGTAAAGGGAATCTGTAGTTCCCACAGACTAACTCACAAATGTGCAATACAACAGAGACACTGGGGAGGGGCTGAGTGATCTCAAGACTCTGTAGTGTACATACGTAGCTGATCTATGTTCAATTTGCAATCTTGCCTAGTAATGAACACCTGAAGCTGAGCTGTTGTTTGTCGTGCATTCAATCTTCTTCTCCAGCGGTGGGAAAGAGTAAGAGATCATAGCCCCATGGGCATCTGCCCAACGGGGCATCCCTTACCCTAGTGGGCATCTATCCCCAGGGCAACCATGTCCTTGGGTCGGAGAAATAATAATTTTCTCCACGGAAACTAGTGGTAACTAAATACTAGTGGTTAGTAGACTCTAGTGACAACTAGACACTAGTGGTAACTAAACACTAGTTTTAACTAGACACTAGTACTAACTAGAAACTAATAGTAACTAGAAACTAGTGGTATAAGAAACTTACGGTTATTTTTCTTATAAAGATTAAACATTAAAGACCATTAGTGGTCTTCGGGTGAACAGTCTAGGAAGCTCAGCAGCCGCAGCCTGGGAGTCTTCCCTCGCAGTATCGGCTGTCCCGCGGGGCTGCAGTATAGCGGGTGTAATAATAATACACACCCCATCCTGGCATAGGTGCTTCAGTATGATCGGTGTAAGTATGTGGGAAGATCACGTAACCTGGGATGTGTGGATCGCCCCATGTGCCACTGTATCGATGAAAGGTTAATCCTTTTTACCTAACACCTGACTCAGTCCACTGCAATGTCTATGTGGGCTGACGTGTTTCGGGAATACAACACAATACACAAATAACCTGCACATAGAAGAGAGGAGCTACGACGACGTTTCGATCCGTCTTGGATCATTTACAAAGTCACACTTACCTGGCTTATATGTAGAGGGAGCCATGTGATGTTACCGCGGTCTTGTGACGCCAGTATTGATGGCTAGATTGAAGATAAGACAGTTGTACTCCGATGAATCATTACGCCATATTTACTTCTTTTGTCAACTTAGTCATGTTGAACGTATTGTGGAGAGTTCATGATACACACTAGAGTTCTAGTTCATAGCACAATTAGATTGTTCAAAACACAATGCATCGACTTGTTCAATATTGACAGACTTCTTCATTTGACTGGCGATCCCTTCCTTAGCAGAGTTAATTATTTGCGTCTCAAGGCTGAATCTCTGCTTCAGTTCTCCTTAATATGTCCGTGATTAATGTTTCATGGCACGAAGAGTTAATGGAGATACCTCGCATCATAACATCGTATCTCTTTATCAGTTCTACCCAGAGATTGTCCCAGTACGGATGTACGAAATCACAAGGATATGGTCACGCATTTCTACGTTTCAACGCGGTGTGGTTTGCCATTGTTCTTCTGATGCAGCTTTTCACTTGTCACTCTTTCTGTCGGATTAATAAAGCCTCGGTGCTCCGGCTCGTCTTATATAGTCAATTTCTACAGAGAAATGTCTGGAAAGTTCAGCTACCAACTATGATGACTTAGTTGGGTCAAAGAATGTGAATTCTTTTACTCCGGAGTGTTCTACGTCTAGATTTATTTTAATAGCTATATCATTAGGCTAAAGATATATAACTAACTTATTTTGGAAGGATTTGGAATTAGAAGCTTTCTCGGGGAAACACGGTGTGAATTATATTATAGGTAGGAAGGAGGGATGTCTGGCATACCAGTCCAGTGTGGTATCTGAGTTGTTGAGACTCCACTGTAAGATTTACGGCTAGTTTGGTATGTGACTTCATGAGACTTTGAATCTGAGTTATTGAGACTTCGAATGATAATAGGTGAGTACAAATAGGATGCGCGTCTGTCTCGCGTTCGGCAGACGTCTCTTGCGTTGAATGACACATATGGTTTAGCCTCTAACATAATTTATTCAATGAGACTTCGAATATAATATATATAATCTCCCTACATCTCGTGCGTTGTGGGAAAGAGGGAGAGGTCACGGCAGGGGGTCGTAGCACCCTTTCTCCCTGCCTCCTCTTGCAGCTAATTTCTCTACAACTCTAGTGGTAAGTAGACGCTAGTGGCAACTAGATACTAGTGATATCTAGACACTAGTGATAACTAGACACTAATGATAACTAGACACTAGTGGTAACTAGACACTAATGATAACTAGACACTAGTGGTAACTAGGCACTAGTGGTAACTATACTCTAGTGGTGACGAGACATTAATGGTAACCAGCCACTAGTGATAACTACACAATACGCTGCCCGTGGCCTGGTGGCAAAAGCTCTCGCTTTACACGGTGAGGGTCCGGGTTCGATTCCCGGCGAAGAGGTGGAAATATTGGAAGTGTTTCCTTACACCTGTTGTCGATGTTCACCCATCAGAAAAACAGGTACCTGGGTGTTAGTGGACTGGTGTGGATCGCATCCTGGGACAAAACTGACCTAATTTGCGATAAATGCAAGTGACTTTCTGTATAGTAGTATGTCATTGATGTCAGCTATGGTCTGTATACCTTGTACATGTACTTGTAGAAATAAAGATATTATTATTATTATTATTATTATTATTATTATTATTATTATTACTAGTGGTAACTAGATACTAGCGATAACTAGACACAAGTTATATCTTGGCACTGTTGGTTACTAGACGATAGTGGTTATTAGACAATAATGGATCTGAATTATTTGTGTCGAATCTTTTGCTCAGTATTGACGATGATGAGTTAATCCAAAAGCAATATTTCAGCTCTTAGTTAAGTTACAATTGTTTAAGACAGTGTCGATAACTAACATATCGCTGAGTGACTTTTTACATTCATATTGTCAACCCTAAAATAAACGGAACAATAAAAATAAAAATATTTGGTTATAAAAACATTGTTTTAGATATATAACCTGGTTAGCAGACATTTTCTTATACAGGTAAAAAGTTATTTGGTAGATTTAATGTATTATCTTGAAATATTCATAATAGAGATGGAATAAAACACTTAACTTGAGATCGTCAATCCCACGTAATGAGTTTTTCGTTCAGGATATTTTTCCAGATGTTTTCTCTAGTTCAAGAAGGGTTGCCGAGACTCGTAAAATACTAGTAAGTAAGTAAGTAAGTAAGTAAATAAGTAAGTTTATTCAGGTATACACAAATACAGTTACATAGAATTATCATACATAGCAGCATATGTGTAGAGAACCTAGGATAACCCAAAAAAGTCAGACAAACTGACTTATTTCCATTGGGGTCCTTTTACCTTATTATTATAATATAAAGGTTATAATATTTTCTTATTATTCTACAATGAAGATAACATCTTATTATCATACTAAAAGACTATCTGCTACATCAAGGTCATTAAGACTATCTACAATACGAGGGTCATTACAAGGAATAAGGTAAAATTTACACGTATTTTAGCTAAAAAATAGAAAATCATTCCCCTCATTGCCCTCCCCGCGGGCAGTCTGTTCCATTCCTTTATTGCTGTATATTAAAAGAATATTGTTAGTACCATTCCTGTAATAAACACTTGTGCCTCGTAGTGAACACATTTCAGTCTTCAAAGTCAGCTACTTGTTGGTCGTGATGTACCTCGATACATCTCACCTCCCGGTAGAAGCGGTTTAGCCACTCAGCAACATGTCGCTCATACTAAATCAATTCATCAGCAGAGACCTGAGTCCCTGGACTGCTTGTCTGTCTGTTAGATACGCATTCTGGTGCTCAGTGTCACAACCAAAGTGGCATTTTCCAAGATCTCCTCACCGACACTTTATTACACCAACTCTTCAACGTCTGGTTTATTGTGCACCAACATACCCTTCCTGTGGAAGGTAGCGCAACAGAATATGTAGACACAAAAGGCCTAGGAATTAGACCACAAAAGGGTTAACAGGAGTACGTCTAGATGAGTCAATTTCAACTCAGGAAACTATAAAAGAAATGTTGAATAATTTAGTTTGCCAAAACTCCTGTCATTATCTTATTGCCCGAGCATCGTTACTTCTTGAACAGATGTCACAGACACTGACACAGACACAGAAACTGACAGACACAGACACTGACACAGACACAGAAACTGACAGACACAGACACTGACACAGAAACTGACAGACACAGACACTGACAAAGACACAGAAACTGACAGACACTGACACAGACACAGAAACTGACAGACACAGACACTGACACAGAAACTGACAGACACAGACACTGACACAGACACAGAAACTGACAGACACAGACACTGACACAGACACAGAAACTGACAGACACAGACACTGACACAGACACAGAAACTGACAGACACAGACACTGACACAGACTCGGAAACTGACAGACACAGACACAACAACCGAATGATTCTTTGAAAATGGGGAAATATTTTACTGATGTGTAGGTAAACTAAGACGCATTTCGGTGGCTTCACGATGGGTGAGAGCCATCCCTGTGTTGCATAACCCCAGCACCCTGCACCTCACTCTTCGCAAAAAAAGGTTAGTGCGAAGTGTGACATTGGTTTCTAACGTATTTTTATTTAAGCATTGAAGATCTGAAGTGAGTCAGACTTGGCTTTTACAAGTTACGACATGGACTCTAGTATCCAAATTTCTCCAACAAAAATGGCAAGTTAGGACATAAAAAAAAAAAAACTAAACTAAATTAAACCTTCCTGTAGAGAACTCCAACTTAGAAGTCATACTTATCTCACATACACCAGTATTCTATAATACACAAGCATTATAATACACCTCTCAGAATCTGCATTATCAAGTCATCAGCAGTAAAGTGAAGGTAGTTGGGTGAGGCATTCAGAAATCTCACGAATTCCTGTTTCCCAAATTTTCCAGCTTTTTGCATTAACAAACTGGGACTAACGCAATACAAAATCAATCCAAACATTTCTCTGATAGGAGGTAACACTGAGGACCCTCGGCCTCAGAGAGACAGAGAAATAAAACATTCTTTAGGTGAAACCTCTGGAGGTTTCTTCCTCGAGATGCTTGTCAACATTGTTTTGAAAAGAAAATACAATAAAATATACATTGGGAACAACAACAGCATGCATGACATCACAAGAATATTATTACAATCAAAACTACGCGCTAAACCAGCAAGGGTGACAGCGCTGCAGGGTAACGGTGAGCGCTAAAACAAACATATAATTATAGTTGGTTAAATAATTTAGTTGCTGACAATAAGTTAAAGAGGGATATACGTTTACCTTTGATATACCTTTGAAGAATTTCGAGAGTTTGACTACTCTCGGAGCCCGGCTAGAACACAACCCTGAGGGGCCTGCGGCCAGAACACAACCCTGAGGGACCTGCGGCCAGAACACAACCCTGAGGGACCTGCGGCCAGAACACAACCCTGAGGGACCTGCGGCCAGAACACAACCCTGAGGGGCCTGCGGCCAGAACACAACCCTGAGGGGCCTGCAGACTGGACACAACCCTGAGGGACCTGCGGCCAGAACACAACCCTGAGGGACCTGCGGCCAGAACACAACCCTGAGGGACCTGCGGCCAGAACACAACCCTGAGGGGCCTGCGGCCAGAACACAACCCTGAGGGACCTGCGGCCAGAACACAACCCTGAGGGGCCTGCAGACTGGACACAACCCTGAGGGGCCTGCGGACTGGACACAACCCTGAGGGACCTGCAGACTGGACACAACCCTGAGGGGCCTGCGGACTGGACACAACCCTGAGGGACCTGCGGCCAGAACACAACCCTGAGGGGCCTGCGGCCAGAACACAACCCTGAGGGACCTGCGGCCAGAACACAACCCTGAGGGGCCTGCGGCCAGAACACAACCCTGAGGGACCTGCGGCCAGAACACAACCCTGAGGGACCTGCGGCCAGAACACAACCCTGAGGGACCTGCGGCCAGAACACAACCCTGAGGGACCTGCGGCCAGAACACAACCCTGAGGGACCTGCGGCCAGAACACAACCCTGAGGGACCTGCGGCCTGGACACAACCTTGGGAAAAATATTATTAACCCGGATACAGAAATATCGGTGTTACTTTAGCGTGCGGTCTACCAGCTCATTTTCACTACCCTAACCTAGGTTAGGTTAGGGTAAATGAGCTGGTAGACCGCACGCTAAAGTAGCACCGAAATGTCTAAATCAAGAATTTTTTAAGGAAAAGTGGCAAATTACCTCGAAGGCCTAAGGAAAGACCTTTGGCTAATATGTTACATAGTCAGGTAGTGTCAAAAGCGTTTTCAAGATAAAAAAGATAATCGTAATAACTGACGAGTGGAAAGACAAATGCGTCTCCAAATACCGCACCAAACGTTCATTTACCAGACTTTTCAACAACTTGCAAACTGCATTGGTAAGAGCAACTGGTTCAGTGAGAGGCATCATAGTTGAAGTTCCCGGGTTATGATATGACGGAACAATGGCAGCTTTTCATGGACGAGGACAAATTCCTTGCGACCAAAGAAGATTAAAGTGACATAAGAAAACTGCTAAAGTCGTCCGATGTAAGTGTTGAAGCATACGCATATGAATGGCATCAGGTCCTCCTGCCGGCTGTTAGTAAGTGGAAAGTGTTCACTCAAATTCTCGGAGCATGAGAAACACATTATAAGATTCCTATGCGCTAGAAGTTAAGTCCAAAGTTATTAACTCTATGGCAGATTTGAAGGAAAGAAATGAGGGGCACTAATGGAGCCTCTGATATATACGGATGAGATGATTTATAGTTTCTGTTGTGACTTCAGAAGCGTCCGCAATGCAGCAACCTTAAGAACGGAAGTTGGGTCTGGAGAGTACCTGCCACTCAGTTTCTGTACTTTTTTCCTTACGGATTTCATGCCTGGCAACCGCCCTTGTTCTTTTAAAATCAAGGAGCTTCGAGTTCAATGCACGAGGATTTCTACTTGAGGTTTTGGGGAACGCATGTGAAGCTGCGGTTAAAAGAGAGGTCGTAACTATTTGTAACTGCTCATCCTTGGAGATCACAGAGCCTACACATATTGTGTATCTTGAATACTTCATCCAGCTTCCTGGCTGTGGGTCGAGTATTCAGAATGTTGCAGGTACACTTCCTCTCTTGACTGCAACACTGAGTCTCTAGAAAAGGAAGCTGGTCGTCATAGGTCCTTGGTTCCGTGATGATTTTGTCACCCAGCTTTTTCAGAAATCTGAAAGTTCATTGGCCCCCCACACTGATGTTTTCTGATCCTATTGGTACGAAGTAATAGCATAGTGCCAGCCCACTGTATTTGTTGATCTTCTGGGTGTTCATGAAACTGGTGGCACCATCACCTACAACTTTAGAGTATTGTTAAGTAGGTGTCCGCCAACGTAGACGCACAGGTGTAGTCCCATGCAATCTGCTTACCGTCTTTCCAGGGTAGCATAGTAACTCCGTCCTGGCACTTCCGGTGTCCATTGGTTCTCAGTACCTGAGATTCCCGTTTTGCTATGAAATATAGCGAGATTTTGCTTGATGATGTCAGTCACCTCTTTGTGTCTGGCTTACTTCACTTTACTCGTATGACAAACGAGATCATGTATCCCAAACTGATCAGCTGACGCACTGCCGCAAATGCACCTATGTTCAGTGAGGATGGGGGCGGCTAGATGAAGAACTACACCAATCCGAATGTAGCCTGAGAATCTAGCCGAGTGCCCAAGGAAAAATTAGGGATAACCAAAAGGAAATTACCAGAATGTGTGCCTTCACCGCTAGGTGGCGAGCTTCGTTCTTTCCAGAAGCATTGATGAGTATTATTGGGGGATTTTCTTAATTATAAATCTGCCGCTTTGGGACAGTTTGTGATTGCTGGAAGGAGCTGGTCTGTTGTCCCACTGCGAAGTTGCATCGATTAATTTTAGGATGTGAGCTCCTACAGCACTTCTAAAGTATTCCGGGACTATCTCCTGCACTAATTCACGGGGTGCCATACACGAGGACAGAAATGCCGGTAATTCTACTTGTGTGCAGTTTGTCTTCGAGGACTGTCGATAGCCTGATGGCCCATCGGTGCTCTCAGTACAGTTCTGCTGGAAGAGGTTGTTGTTATGGCTTCAGGTAGGCTTGTTCACACAGCTGTAATTATTTATTAGTTTGCAGAGATAATTTCACACTTTGAGGTATTGAGAAAGAGTCCTAAAGTTTCTTCCTTTGACTTCACTAGTTGTAGGTCCTCTAGCAGAGACTCTTCTGTACCTGCCATAGTGCCATCACCCAGGTACCAGATACTGAGTTCAGTGTGCATGCTGGATGGAAATTATCTTACCGCCATGCAGAGGAGGAATGGAGTGAGTCTGTCTGCTGAACTTCCTCTGATGAGGTGACTTCATTCTCTCCGATTAAAATAATTGAATTTTTGCTGCAGCCAGCTGAAATAAAGGGAAAAATACTTGGGAACGGCTCTCGACCAGCTGCCAATACCTCGTCTCTTTTCATCAAGACAAAAGAATTTCTAAAGTATAGTTTGATTAAGGCTTTGTCTTCTGGTAAGTCGTTGATGTAGGCTCTTACTGCATGAGTTGCCGCTTCACTGTCTTGAGAGACACCAAAACCCCATTAGTTTGGCTGGAGTAAGCTGGCGGCTTCTGTGTCAATGTTTCTCACTGCAGCTTTGGCAGTAAGACAGCGAATGGGTCTGAGACCTTCTCCCCAACCAAAAAAAAAAATTGTTTCATTTCTTCAGGAATCCTTCCCGCAAGACATTGTTGAAGAACGTTGTTACTCCAAGAAAAGGATTGTTGCAGCTGTGCCAAGCACTGGATTCTCCTTTTTTATGATGTGCAGTGGTCGTATTGTGGTATAACACTCTATACATATGAAATAAATGACAAGCGAGTGACTTAATTAAAAAAAATATATACCTTTCTACATTCCTTTACACTATTCCTTACTTCTTAAAAAAAATTTACATAATCTTCCCTCTGAATCTATGTACTTCTTTTTGCTTGATGCTCTTCATCTTTCTCTTTGTATATCATTTTTACTTCTAATAATTTTGATCACTTTCTAAATAAATTGTTTATATTTTTTTTCTATCTATTGCTTGTGTTCTCTCTATTTTCATTTTACCTCAACTACATAATCTTCGTCTATGCTTTATGCATTTCTCGTGAACCTTCATTGACCTTAGCCCGACTTGCTCCCTGATCTTCAGTTCATCGCCTGCATCATTCTTCGTCTTCATTCTCTCCTGTGTCCACCTTCCGACAGAGCTGTGTCTACCCGCATCGTTGCTGGCATCTGGTGGTTCTTCACACTCATAATGATATCTTCCTACACTGCCAACTTGGCCGCCTTCCTCACCGTGGAGCGCATGGAGTCGCCCATCGAGTCTGCCGAAGACTTGGCCAAACAAACCAGGATCAAGTACGGTTCCCTTTACGGCGGCTCCACCTGGGATTTTTTCGCGTAAATATGTTATTTCTATTTAGGTTTCATAAGCAGTGAATGTAAAGAAAAAATTAGATTTTTTAGTATATATGTTCTCGACTAATTTTTCTCACTAACTTTCGCTTTTTTTTGTGTGTGTGTCGAGTCACACCTCTATAAAAATAAAAGACAAGTGTTGCTGATTTTTGCCTCTGAGGTGTTAAAACTCTTGTAACTGTGCAGTGTTTACCATTACTCTGTTCTTGTCTAGTGAAGTCCAGCTAAGTTCTTAAAACTCAAAGATTATTTCCTAATTGCACCTTTAACTGCCCTCTCGTTTCACCTGGCTCAAATAGCATGTTTCTATCAATGTTGTCTAATCCTTTAAAAAATTATGTTACGAATTGACCTGGAGTACGATTCTATAGAACTTCAGGAAATTTTGGACAAATTGTGCATGCTAAATTTACATAATAAGGTTAACAGACTTCGTTGATTTATTTTAAGAAATTTATGTAACAAGTTGATCAATAAAACACATGTGTAACATGTACTGCAAATGTGCCTTATATATCAACATGTTTGGTTTTGTACAACATTAATGTAATAATTAAATTATAGGAATGTAGAGATTATGCCACAGATCACTTAGATTCCGCAGCCCAATTTTGGTTTCCAAACAATAGAATGGATTTAAATGCTTGGAGAACATATAGAAATTAATCCACATTATCAGGAATCTTTCTTACTATAATAGAATAAGTGCCATTAACCTTCACTGTTGAGAGGTGTTGTATAAGGAGACAGTTGATAGCAGTAAATAAGTAAAGACACACATATGTGAAGGAGATATATACAGGGTCCTGAGGTTATCCAAGATAAAACTCGAAATAGCAGAGTGATGTGGGATAAACTAAGATATAGAAACGATGTAAGCAGGAACTGCTTTGAAAAGTGGATTTGTCAACAAACATTACAAGGGAGCAAAGTAGTTCACTGAAGCAGTACCATACTTATGTTCTCATGTTCTTACCATGTTTTCCATGGTACTCGTCTCTTCTTGTGTTATGAATACAATTCTTAAAACTCTCTTAGCAGTTTATTCTTCTGTATTAGTATTGTGGCGAAAATTTCGATCTTCTGTAGTTTCTTAAAACGTATTATCAGGTATGGTTCAGTGCTGACTATGAATATTCAAGATGGACATCATGTAAGATCTATGTCACTTGACTAAATCCTTCTTAACACTTAGGTTAGTTGTTTTTGCATTTCCAGCTATAGTTATACCACAACAACATATTTCTGGTTACATTCATGGTGATATTCTTATGCTCAAAATATTCTACTTGTACGATGTCTGAAGCATCAAACAGTCCAGATTATATTTGATGTCAGATCTTAAGACTCTACTATTGTCTTTACACAGAACTTCTCAGGATTGAACTCAAGTAGCAAGTTCCGTAATAATTAGTCTTTCAGCTTATTCAAGTTATCACGAAGTAAATCCCAATCATTTACGAATTTTATCTTGTTATTAATATTATAAAACTGTGAGACTTGAATAAGACAGACGTATAACACTTGGGAAATTTTATTGGTAGAACATATCGATTGTACCGCAAGATTCTTCAGTCGAAGTCATACGTAACTTGACAGGTGATCAGTTCCTTATTCATGACAGAAGGTGGGACTGATAACCTTCTATCAAGGATAAGAGTCTAATCACCATTCGTCAATTCAATGGGACTGAACTCTTTAAAATTACTACTCCACTTCTTCCATTGTTCTATATTCCATTGAACAAGCCGGATGTGCCAGCTATGTATATGGAAAATAAAGGTTGCCAAGTGTTGCATGTGTCTTCATGAATTATTTTGATCATTCTTATAAAATTTACATCTACATAAGGTGCTACATTTTATTAATTTTTAACTAACTTTCGTTTATACATTATATATATATGTGTATATACACATATATATATATATACATTAATATATATATATATATATATATATATATATATATATATATATATATATATATATATATATATATATATATGCAATAAGATCACAGTAAACAGTTGATTTCAGAATAGAGAAGTTCCAAGCGCTTTCGTGACTACTCACATTATCAAGGAACAAATGATAATGTGATATATATATATATATCTATATATATATATATATATATATATATATATATATATATATATATATATATATATATATATATATATATATATTATTATTATTATTAATTTTTAACACACTGGCCGATTCCCACCAAGGCAGGGTGGCCCGAAAAAAGAAAAACTTTCACCATCATCCACTCCATCACTGTCTTGCCAGAAGGGTGCTTTATATATATATGTATATATATATATATATATATATATATATATATATATATATATATATATATATATATATATATATATATATATATATATATATATACATCAACAATGCATCTCTTAAATCTTCTGTGCCATATTATGTAATAAAATATTCCTATTGGTAAAAAAAAAAATAGTTTAAAAGATGGGGTGGTAGGGGAAGTGGAATATTCAAATGGCTTCAGGAAGAAATCCAAATATTCTTCCTTGAAGCCTTTTTATCCACTTCTCCGAGGCTATGGGTCCCACAATTTACACCAGAGGTGGACCCCATCCTATATATATATATATATATATATATATATATATATATATATATATATATATATAATGTACAAAACAACCACTGTGAAAGAGTAGTGAAATTCCAAGCGCTTTCGTGACTACTCACATTGTCAAGGAACTATGAAAGTAATACATCAAAGGAAGGCAATTAAAGGGCTTAGACCACACCTCACACTCACAGTTGACTGAGTAAAAAGAGGTTTGGTAATAAGTAATACATATATTATGAAGAGGGTAAATAAATATACAAGGTATGATATAGCATGTAATGAAAGTAGTTTGTTAGATTACGTATTGGTGGATAAAAGGTTGATGGTTAGGCTCCAGGATGTACACGTTTATAGAGGGGCAACTGATATATCGGATCATTATTTAGTTGTAGCTACAGTTAGAGTAAGAGGTAGATGGGAAAAGAGGAAAATGGCAACAACAAGCAAGAGGGAGGTAAAAGTGTATAAACTAAGGGAGGAGGAAGTTCGGGCGAGATATAAGCGACTGTTGGCAGAAAGGTGGGCTTGTGCAAAGATGAGTAGTGGGGGGGTTGAAGAGGGTTGGAATAGTTTTAAAAAATGCAGTATTAGAATGTGGGGCAGAAGTTTGTGGGGGCAGGAGGAAAGAGGAGTGATTGGTGGAATGAAGTAATGGTTGTGATAAAAGAAAAAGTTAGCTTGTGATAGGTTTTTACAAAGCAGAAATGTTATAAGAGTAGAGTAGAGTATATGGAGAGTAAAAGAAAGGTGAAGAGAGTGGTGAGAGAGTGCAAAAGGAGAGCAGATGATAGAGTGAGAGAGGCACTGTCAAGGAATTTTAATGAAACGGAGTTGGGGAGTTAGTAGATGGGGAGATGGAGGTTTTGGGTAGATGGCAGGAATATTTTGAGGAACTTTTAAATGTCGACGAAGAAAGGGAAGCTGTAATTTCATGCACTGGCTAGGGAGGTATACCATCTTTTAGGAGTGAAGAACAGGATGTGAGTGTGGGGAAGGTGCGTGAGGCATTACGTAGAATGAAAGGGGGTAAAGCAGCTGGAACTGATGGGATCATGACAAATGTTAAAACCAAGGGGGATATAGTGTTGGAGTGGTTGGTATTTTTGTTTAATAAATGTATGAAAGAGGGGAAGGTACTTAGGGATTGGCAGAGAGCATGTATAGTCCCTTTATATAAAGGGGAGGGGGGACAAAAGAGATTGTAAAAATTATAGAGGAATAAGTTTACTGAGTATACCAGGAAAAGTGTACGGTAGGGCTATAACTGAAAGAATTAGAGGTAAGACAATGTAGAATTGCGGATGAGCAAAGGAGGTTTTAGAGTGGGTAGGGGATGTGTAGATCAAGTGTTTACATCGAAGCATATATGTGAACAGTATTTAGATAAAGGTAGGGAAGTTTTTATTGCATTTATGGATTTAGAAAAGGCATACGATAGAGTGGATAGGGGAGCAATGTATGGAACAGGTGGTAAGTTACTAAATGCTGTAAAGAGTTTTTATGAGGATAGTGAGGCTCAGGTTAGGGTGTGTAAAAGAGAGGGAGAATACTTCCCGGTAAAAGTAGGTCTTAGACAGGGATGTGTAATGTCTCGATGGTTGTTTAATATATTTATAGATGGGGTTGTAAAACAAGTAAATGCTAGGGTGTTCAGGAGAGGGGTGGGATTAAATTATGGGGAATTAAATACAAAATGAGAATTGACACAGTTGCTTTTTGCTGATGATACTGTGCTTATGGGAGATTCTAAAGAAAGATTGCAAAGGTTAGTGGATGAGTTTGGGAGTGTGTGTAAAGGTAGAAAGTTGAAAGTGAACATAGAAAAGAGTTAGGTGATGAGGGTATCAAATGATTTAGATAAAGAAAAATTGGATATCAAATTGGGGAGGAGTATGGAAGAAGTGAATGTTTTCAGATACTTGGGAGTTGACGTGTCGGCGGATGGATTTATGAAGGATGAGGTTAATCATAGAATTGATGAGGGAACAAAAGGCGAGGGGTGCATTGAGGTATATGAGGAGGCAAAAAACATTATCTATGGAGGCAAAGAAGGGAATGTATGAAAGTATAGTAGTACAAACACTCTTTTGTGGGAGTGAAGCTTCGGTTGATAATGCAGCAGCGAGGAGGTTGTAGGAGGCAGTGGAGATGTCCTGTCTAAAGGCAATATATGGTGTAAAAATTAATCAGAGGGCTGAAGAGGGGTTGTTGAGGTGGTTTGGTCATTTAGAGAGAATGGATCAAAGTAGAATGACATGGAGAGCGTATAAATCTGTAGGGGAAGTAAGGCAGGGGAGGGGTCATCCTCGGAAAGGTTGGAAGGAAGGGGTAAGGGAGGTCTTGTGGGCGAGGGGCTTGGACTTCCAGCAGGCGTGCATGAGCGTGTTTGATAGGAGTGAATGGAGACGAATGGTATCTGGGACCTGACGATCTGTTGGAGTGTGAGCAGGGTAATATTTAGTGAAGGATTCAGGGAAACCGGTTATTTTTGTATAGCCGGACTTGAGTTCTGGAAATGGGAAGTACAATGCCTGCACTCTAAAGGAGGGGTTCGGGATAGTAGCAGTTTGGAGGGATATGTTGTGTATCTTTATACGTATATGCTTCTAAACTGTTGTTTTGTGAGCACCTCTGCAAAAACAGTGATTATGTGTGAGTGAGGTGAAAGTATTGAATGATGAAAGTATTTTGTTTTTGGGGATTTTCTTTCTTTTTGGGTCAGCCTGCCTCGGTGGGAGACGGCCGAGTTCTTAAATATATATATATATATATATATATATATATATATATATATATATATATATATATATATATATATATATATATATATATATATATATATATATATATCAACAAGTCGGCCGTCTCCCACCGAGGAAGGGTGACCCAAAAAAGAAAGAAAATCCCCAAAAAGAAAATACTTTCATCATAATTCAGCACTTTCACCACACTCACACATTATCACTGCTTTTGCAGAGGTGCTCAGAATACAACAGTTTAGAAGCATATACGTATAAAGATACACAACATATCCCTCCAAACTGCCAATATCCCAAATCCCTCCTTTAAAGTGCAGGCATTGTACTTCCCATTTCCAGGACTCATGTCCGACTATATGAAAATAACCGGTTTCCCTGAATCCCTTCACTAAATATTACCCTGCTCACACTCCAACAGATCGTCAGGTCCCAAGTATCATTCGTCTCCATTCACTCCTATCTAACACGCTCATGCACGCTTGCTGGAAGTCCAAGCCCCTTGCCCACAAAACCTCCTTTACCCCCTCTTTCAAACCCTTTCGAGGACGACCCCTACCCCTCCTTCCTTCCCCTATAGATTTATATGCTTTCCATGTCATTCTACTTTGATCCATTCTCTCTAAATGACCAAACCACCTCAACAACCCCTCTTCTGCCCTCTGACTAATGCTTTTATTAACTCCACACATTCTCCTAATTTCCACACTCCGAATTTTCTGCATAATATTTACACCACACATTGCCCTTAGACAGGACATCTCCACTGCCTCCAACCGTCTCCTCGCTGCTGCATTTACCACCCAAACTTCACATCCATATAAGAGTGTTGGTACTACTATACTTTCATACATTCCCTTCTTTGCCTCCATAGATAACGTTTTTTGACTCCACATATTCCTCAACGCACCACTCACCTTTTTTCCCTCATCAATTCTATGATTAACCTCATCCTTCATAAACCCATCCGCCGACACGTCAACTCCCAAGTATCTGAAAACATTCACTTCTTCCATACACCTCCTCCCAATTTGATATCCAATTTTTCTTTATCTAAATCATTTGATACCCTCATCACCTTACTCTTTTCTATGTTCACTTTCAACTTTCTACCTTTACACACATTCTCAAACTCATCCACTAACCTTTGCAATTTTTCTTTAGAATCTCCCATAAACACAGTATCATCAGGAAAAAGTAACTGTGTCAGTTCCCATTTTGAATTTGATTCCCCATAATTTAATCCCACCCCTCTCCCAAACACCCTAGCATTTACTTCTTTTACAACCCCATCTATAAATATATTAAACAACCATGGTGACATTACACATCCCTGTCTAAGACCTACTTTTACCGGGAAGTATTCTCCCTTTCTTCTACATACCCTAACCTGAGCCTCACTATCCTCATAAAAGCTCTTTACAGCATTTAGTAACTTACCACCTATTCCATATACTTGCAACATCTGCCACATTGCTCCTCTATCTACCCTATCATATGCCTTTTCTAAATCCATATTATTATTATAATCAAAAAGAAGCGCTAAGCCACAAGGGCTATACAGCGCTGCAGAGTAGAGAAGGAAGCGAGGGTATTGGATGGCAGAAGGGAGGAGGGATGATCAGCAAGTTACAGAGAACAGCGGGGCAGGGGATAGTACGGGGGTAGAGGGTAGCAAGAGATTGAAGTAGAAAGGGCTGAAGGTATCAGAATTTGTGAAGTAAGTCAGTTGTTGTCAAAAAGTCAATGAGAGAGTCCGGATGAAAGGTGGGTCCATCAGCGAGAAGGGAAGGTAAAGAGAGAGCAGCGGAGCGAAGACGACGACAGAGGTAAATTCTGCGTGCTCGTTGAGAAAGTGGGCAGTCCAACAGAATGTGGCTGACTGATAATGGAGCTTGGCAATTCTCACAGAGAGGAGCAAGACGCCTCTCCATGAGATATCCATGAGTAAGACGAGTATGGCCAATGCGAAGATGGGAGAGAGTAGTCTCCCAACCTCGACACTGGTGATAAGAAGACGGCCAGTAACCTATACTCGGTGTTACAGATTGAAGTTTGTTGCCGAGCATAGTAGACCAACGTTGTTGCCAACGGGTGTGAAGGTGGGAAGATATTGCAGCAAAATAGTCCGTAAATGGAATACCTCTATAAGAAACTGGTAGGTCATGTACTGCTGACCGCGCAGCAGTGTCTGCCTGTTCATTGCCCTGTACGTCAACATGACCAGGGACCCAATAAAAAACAATATCTTTATGCTTGGTAAAGATGCGGCGTAGCCAAAGTTGGATACGGAGGACTAAGGGGTGAGGTGTATCAAATTTTTGTATAGCCTGTAAAGCACTAAGGGAGTCTGAGACAACCACAAATGATGACACAGGCATAGATGCAATACGGATAAGTGCTGTAAGGATGGCATATAATTCAGCAGTAAAAATACTAGCCGAAGATAGTAAATGCCCTTGTATGACGCTGTCCGGAAACACTGCTGCGAATCCTACGCCGTCAGAAGACTTAGAGCCATCTGTGTACACAGCAATGGCATGAGAATGAGAGTGAAAGTGGTCAAGAAAAAGAGAGCGGGAAGCGACCGTAGACAGTTGGGCTTTCGAGCAAGGGAGGGAGAAAGAACAGATTCGAACAGCTGGAACTTCCCAGGGGGGTAGGGAAAAGTGAGATGCTACATGTACATAGAAAGGTGGTAGTTGAAGAGAAGACAAGAGCGAATGAAGGCAAAGAGAAAAGGGACGGAGTAAACAGGGGCGGCGAACAAATAAAGAATGTCTACTAATATCAGTGACCATTCTATAAATGGAAGGATTGCGGAGATCATGAGAGCGTACATAGTAGCGCAGGCAATGGGCATCACGGCGATCGGATAAGGATGGAACATTCGCTTCTGCATAGAGGCTCTCGACAGGGGAAGAGCGAAAAGCACCAAGGCATAAACGTAATCCTTGGTGATGAATGGGGTTAAGGCTAGAGAGAGTAGCAGGAGATGCCGCTGAATAGATGTGGTCACCATAATCAAGTTTCGATAAAATAAGGGTGGAATGTAGGCGAAGGAGGGTTCGACGATCAGCTCCCCATGAAAGATGAGCAAGGGTTTTAAGAAGGTTGAGCCGGCTGTGACAAGTTGCCTTCAGAGAGGTAATGTGAGGTTTCCAGGATAACCTACGATCAAAGAGGAGGCCCAGAAACTTGACTGTATCACGTTCAGGGATACGGGAGCCATAGAGGTACAAAGGATGATCGGAGATGACAGAGCGTCTAGTGAAAGTAATTTGGTGGGTTTTAGTGCTGGAAAATTTAAACCCACGTGTGGTGGCCCAATTGGAAACACGGTCGACTGCATGTTGGAGAGAAACTGTAATGAGGTGACAGTCAGCGCCTGCACAGGCAATAGCGAAGTCATCAACATAGAGTGATGACCAAATATTTGATGGAAGACTAGAGGCCAAATCATTAATAGCAAGGAGAAAAAGTGTTGTGCTCAGAACACATCCCTGGGGGACACCTTCAGCTTGGATAAAGTCCGGGGAGAGCACATTATTAACCCGAACACGGAAATGCCTGTCAGTTAAAAAGTTCTTAAGGAAGGATGGTAGATTGCCTCGAAGGCCTAAGGAGTGGGCTTGGGCTAAAATATTATACCTCCAAGTTGTGTCATATGCCTTCTCAAGGTCAAAAAATATGGCAATAACTGAGTGGTTATTCGCAAAGGCATTACGAACATACGTATCCAAGCGTAGTAAGGGGTCTATGGTAGAACGTCCCTTACGAAAGCCATATTGACGAGTGGAGAGACTGTTGTGTGTCTCTAAATACCACACTAAACGTCTATTTACTAGGCGTTCCATTACTTTGCAAACTGCACTGGTAAGAGCAATGGGACGATAGTGGGAGGTTTCATGTCCCGTAGTGCCTGGTTTGTGGAAAGGGAGAACAATGGCGAATTTCCACAGCTGTGGAAGAACTCCTTGTGACCAAATAAGATTGTAAAGGCGTAATAGGACTGCAAGGGCTGACTGATGTAAATGTTGTAGCATACGAATATGAATGTCGTCGGGCCCAGCTGCCGATGATCGACAAGCTGAGAGTGTTGCCTCCAGTTCTTGAAGTGTAAAAGGCACATTATACTGTTCTTCTCTGAGAGAAGAAAAGTCCAAGGGTGCTAACTCTCTGGCAGACTTTGAGGAAAGAAATGAGGGGCATAGATGGAGTCCCTGAGAAATACGGACCAGATGATTGCCAATTTCATTGGCAACATCTAGTGGGTTTGCTATATCAACACCGGCAACCCGCAGAACAGGAGCCGGGTCAGGAGAATATTTACCACTCAGTTTTCGTAATTTTTTCCAGACTGCACTCATAGAGGAAGCAGAGGTGATGGTGGAGACATAATCTTGCCAGCAAGTGCGTTTAGCGTCACGGATGACATGGCGAGCGATCGCACGCTTCTGTTTAAAATCAAGGAGTCTCTCTGTGGTTCTATTGTACCGGTACCTGCCCCATGCAGCGCATTTCAAACGTACTGCACGAGCACAAGCAGGAGACCACCAAGGCACGCATTTCTGAGAATGCCTGCCCGAAGTTTGGGGTATAGAATGAGAAGCTGCGGTGAAAACGGAGGACGAGAAGAGGTGTAAAAGCTCATCGATGGAGGACGAAGAAGGAACCTCTTTAAAAACAGTTAGGTGTGAGTAAAGGTTCCAATTTGCCCGATTAAATTGCCAGCGTGGGGTGCGAAGAGGTGGCGAATATGAAGGGGAAGTAAGAATGATTGGGAAATGATCACTGTCATGTAAGTCCGGGAGAACAGACCAAGTGAAGTCTAATGCGGCGGAGGAAGAGCAGACTGAGAGATCGATGCAAGAGAGAGTATGAGTCCGAGGATCAAAATGGGTGTGAGTACCTGTATTTAAAACATGGAGGGGGTGGGTGGCAAGAAAAGCCTCTAACTGAATTCCACGGGAATCACAGTGAGACCCCCCCCCAGAGGAAATGGTGGGCATTAAAATCACCAAGTAACAGAATCGGTGGTGGTAATGACGAAACAAGAAAGGCAATATCCGGGATAGATAATGCCCGAGAAGGAGAGAGATATAAAGAACAGAGCGTATACCACCTATGTAAGTGGATACAGGCTGCTGTGTAATGCAGCGAAGTATGAACAAATAGCTGATGGTACGGAATATCAGTGCGTAGAAGAAGGGCACTTTCATTAAAGGTCCCATCAGGAAAAGGATCTGAAGAATACAATAAATTATAGCCTGAGATGGGAGAAATAACAGCAGAGTGTAATTTTGGTTCCTGTAAGCAAACACCAACAGGGGCAAACTGGAAGAGTAACATCTGAAGCTCACCCCCATTACCCCTGAGGCCGCGTATATTCCACTGTAAATAGGCCATGATTGGCAATGATAAAGATACTTGAAATCCGCAGGTAAGGGTTCCTACAGACTAGAGGGGTTAGAAAAATCCACATGCGGAGGCAGTGGAAAACGTTCAAGCAGCGAAGGAACGGTGCGCTGTGAAGAAAGGAGTTGCACAGATGGAGCAGAGGAGAGAGAAAGAGCAGAAGGTGGATCAGTGTCCATTGATGGTTTGGTCTCTGCAATATATTCAGAGATTGCTTCAAGTGTTTCGGAATTCAGAGACGTCGTATGGGAGACAATATTGGAAATGGTAGGGAGAGGATGAGTAAAGATTGGAACTGTATTGGACTGTACCAAGGTACGGGGGGGCGAAAGAGTGGAGGGAACTGGAGAAGCGTGGCAGGGGACAGAAGAGGCAGGAACCTGGGAGGTGGCAGAAGAGGAAGAAACTTGGGAGGGAACAGGGGAGGAAGGTACAGTACGAGGAGGAGGGTGAACCTCTACACTTGTAACTGAGCCAGTGAGAGGGGGAGAACCAGGGACAGAGACAGGGAGGGTAAAATGAGGAGGTGGAAGATGGGTAGGAGGTGTTAACGGACCTTTTTTTGACTTTTGAGAAGTAGAGGGACGATTGGGAGGAGGTGTCGTACGAGGTCTCGTCGATACTGAGGCTTGTGAGAGAGAACACGAAGAAGCGAGATCAGACTGAGGCGTTGAAGTAGGGACGTCTGAGCCGAGGACAGCAAAAGGATTAGATACAGGAGTGACTATGGGAGAGGTAACCACAGAGGTGGGTGTAGAAGATGGGATACCAGAAGTGGGGGGACGTTTTGAAACACGGGAATAAGAAACACGTGGGAGTCTCCCTTGGAGGCGGAGATGAGAAACTGCCATGGCATAAGGGAGACCTTCTGTCTCTTTGAGGTAACGGATTTCCTGCTCGTTTAAATAGACTTGACAACGGCGAGAGTACAAAGGGTGAGCCTCATGACAGTTAAGGCAAGAGGGAGATCGATTGCAAGACGTATTAGAATGGTCATCGGCACCACAGACTGGGCATTCGGCGATTGATCCACAATATTTCGCTGGATGGCCAATTTGCCAGCAATTTCTACACTGTTGTGGTGTAGGGATCACCTTTCGAACTTGTAACCGATGTCCTGCTATATAAACTGAGGATGGGAGTTCTCGGCTGTCAAAAGTTAAACGAGCCACATTGCTAGGGTATCGTCTCCGCCCGCGGGCAGGAAGAACGTAAGTGTCTACCTTGAGGATTGGGAGATCTTGGAGTTCCAGCTGTTCAAGAATGTCAGTGCCACATGTCTGGAAATTTTGTTGAACTATGGTATGGGGCAGAATGACGGTACCACTACAAGAATTGAGGGAATGATGTTTTTCAAGAGTGACAGGAACAGTATCGATATGGGAAAGACGAGAGAGCTCATGAGCCTGGGTAGCATTCTGTACGGTAATGATGCGCGTACCGCTCTTAAGAGCATGAAAAGAAATATCTTTACCAACATGGCGTAGGAGTGCCTTGCCAATACTGTGGTCAGAAAGATAGGCAGTAGAGGAAGTCGGTCGTAAAGTGAAGAATTTAGTCCATTGTTCAGTCTGAAACTGAGCTTGGAAAGGTAGTGAAGGACGTGTCGATCGTTTCTGAGAAGAACGAGAAGGTGAAGAAGTATCATCAGAAGGTAATTGTCGTTGGTGTTTAGGCGTGGGACCAGAGTTGGTCCGATGTGGAACGGGTCGGCGATTTGAAAATTGCCGCACAGTAGAGGGAGAGGCCGGAAGCATAGTCAGAGGAGAGCGAAGGTCCGATAAATCGAAGGAGTCAGTCGAGGCCTCAGTACCTGAAGCGGGTGAGGAAACAGCACCGGCAATAGGTACAGAGGCATGAGGAGTGTCTGAAGAGTGGTCCAAAGATGAGGCGGGGTCAGAACGGGGTGCGGTATCAAGAAGGGGCCCGGGGGTAGTAGGTTCATGGACTAGGGCTGCCATGGTTAGGTTACTTCTTTCTTTTTGTTTTTAAGAAAAAAAGGAAAAAAGAAAAGAAAATAAAAATAAAAAAAAGAATAAAAAAAGGGGGGACCGGGGAGGGATAGTTCCTAGGAGGAATGAAAGGGCCAGAAATCTCCCTCTGCGCCCAAGAGGACCTCAGCACCGCAAGTAGTGCAGATGCAGCATGGAACCCGTGCCATACCCTACCCATCATGCTAGTAAACTAACAATCCGGGATAGCATCCTCACATCTGCCGAGCTACCTCGGTGGACAAAAGAGAGGGCAGCCGGATATCCGCCACAAAGCATACCTCCTTCGGCCACCACCCCCGGAATCCGAAAGGTGGCTTCCAGAGATACACCCGTCGCCCGAAAGACACCCAAAGCTGCTCCAGGATACCGGAGAGGGATCGGGACATCCCCAGGCGATCCAGATTCCACGGCAAATTATGCCACCGCCAAGAACCTCAACAGAATGGGATGGACCCCGGTATCCTTTCCCCTACCTAGGAACTAGCGCGCCTGTGGGAGAAATCCCAAAGGCCAAAAAGAGGAAGGGCAAAAGGGAGGGGTGGGGAGGAGGAGGAGGAAAGGAAAAAGGGGAGGATGGGGAGGATGGGATAGGGAAGGGGAGATTGGGGGGTAATTAGGTTCGGTCTGAGGAAGAAGACCGACAGGTCTAATTCCTCAGACCAAGAGCCTCTTCACCACGCCAAGGAGCCCCCCCTTGAAGAGGTCTAAATCCATAAATGCAATAAAAACTTCCCTACCTTTATCTAAATACTGTTCACATATATGCTTCAATGTAAACACTTGATCTACACATCCCCTACCCACTCTGAAGCCTCCCTGCTCGTCCGCAATCCTACATTCTGTCTTACCTCTAATTCTTTCAATTATAACCCTACCGTATACTTTTCCTGGTATACTCAGTAAACTTATTCCTCTATAATTTTTACAATCTCTTTTGTCCCCTTTCCCTTTATATAAAGGGACTTTAAATGCTCTCCGCCAATCCCTAGGTACCTTCCCCTCTTTCATACATTTATTAAACAAAAGTACCAACCACTCCAACTCTATTTCCTCCGCCTGCTTTTAACATTTCTGTCATGCTCCCATCAGTTCCAGCTGCTTTACCCCCTTTCATTCTACGTAATGCCTCACGTACCTCCACCACACTTACATTCTGCTCTTCTTCACTCCTAAAAGATGGTATACCTCCCTGGCCAGTGCATGAAATTACCGCCTCCCTTTCTTCCTCAACATTTAAAAGTTCCTCAAAATATTCTCGCCATCTACCTAATACCTCCCTCTCCCCATCTACTAACTCCCCTACTCTGTTTTTAACTTACAAATCCATACTTTCCCTAGGCTTTCTTAACTTGTTTAACTCACTCCAAATTTTTTTCTTATTTTCATTAAAATTTCTTGACAGTGCCTCTCCCACTCTTTCATCTGCTCTCCTTTTGCAATCTCTCACCACTCTCTTCACCTTTCTTTTACTCTCCATATACTCAGCTCTTCTTATAACACTTCTGCTTTGTATATATATACATATATATACATATATATATATATATATATATATACACACACATATATGTATATATATATGTATATATATATATATATATATATATATATATATATATATATATATATATATATATATATATGTATATATATATATATATATACATACATACATTATATATATATATATATATATATATATATATATATATATATATATATATATATATATATGTATATATATATATATATATATATATATATATATATATGTATATATATGTATATATATATATATATATATATATATATATATATATATATATATATATACATATATATATATATATATATATATATATATATATATATATATATATATATATATATATATATATATATATATATATATATATATATATATATATATATATATATATATATATATATATATATATATATATATATATATATATATATATATATATATATATATATATATATATATATATATATATATATGGTGTGTTGAAAGAAAGAAAGATATATATATGTATATATATATATATATATATATATATATATATATATATATATATATATATATATATATATATATATATATATATATATATGTATATATATATATATATATATATATATATATATATATATATAGATATATATATATACATATATATATACATTATATATGTATATATATATGTATATGTATATATGTATATATATAATATATATATATATATGTATATATATGTATATATATATATATATATATATATATATATATATATATATACATATATATGTATACATATATATGTATACATATATATATGTATACATATATATATGTATACATATATATGTATATATATATTTTTTTATTTTATTTTATTATCACACTGGCCGATTCCCACCAAGGCAGGGTGGCCCGAAAAAGAAAAACTTTCACCATCATTCACTCCATCACTGTCTTGCCAGAAGGGTGCTTTACACTACAGTTTTTAAACTGCAACATTAACACCCCTCCTTCAGAGTGCAGGCACTGTACTTCCCATCTCCAGGACTCAAGTCCGGCCTGCCGGTTTCCCTGAATCCCTTCCTAAATGTTACTTTGCTCACACTCCAACAGCACGTCAAGTATTAAAAACCATTTGTCTCCATTCACTCCTATCAAACACGCTCACGTATGCCTGCTGGAAGTCCAAGCCCCTCGCACACAAAACCTCCTTTACCCCCTCCCTCCAACCTTTCCTAGGCCGACCCCTACCCCGCCTTCCTTCCACTACAGACTGATACACTCTTGAAGTCATTCTGCTTCGCTCCATTCTCTCTACATGTCCGAACCACCTCAACAACCCTTCCTCAGCCCTGTGGACAACAGTTTTGGTAATCCCGCACCTCCTCCTAACTTCTAAACTACGAATTCTCTGCATTATATTCACACCACACATTGCCCTCAGACATGACATCTCCACTGCCTCCAGCTTTCTCCTCGCTGCAACATTCATCACCCACGCTTCACACCCATATAAGAGCGTTGGTAAAACTATACTCTCATACATTCCCCTCTTTGCCTCCAAGGACAAAGTTCTTTGCCTCCACAGACTCCTAAGTGCACCACTCACTCTTTTTCCCTCATCAATTCTATGATTCACCTCATCTTTCATAGACCCATCCGCTGACACGTCCACTCCCAAATATCTGAATACGTTCACCTCCTCCATACTCTCTCCCTCCAATCTGATATTCAATCTTTCATCACCTAATCTTTTTGTTATCCTCATAACCTTACTCTTTCCTGTATTCACCTTTAATTTTCTTCTTTTGCACACCCTACCAAATTCATCCACCAATCTCTGCAACTTCTCTTCAGAATCTCCCAAGAGCACAGTGTCATCAGCAAAGAGCAGCTGTGACAACTCCCACTTTGTGTGTGATTCTTTATCTTTTAACTCCACGCCTCTTGCCAAGACCCTCGCATTTACTTCTCTTACAACCCCATCTATAAATATATTAAACAACCACGGTGACATCACACATCCTTGTCTAAGGCCTACTTTTACTGGGAAAAAATTTCCCTCTTTCCTACATACTCTAACTTGAGCCTCACTATCCTCGTAAAAACTCTTCACTGCTTTCAGTAACCTACCTCCTACACCATACACTTGCAACATCTGCCACATTGCCCCCCTATCCACCCTGTCATACGCCTTTTCCAAATCCATAAATGCCACAAAGACCTCTTTAGCCTTATCTAAATACTGTTCACTTATATGTTTCACTGTAAACACCTGGTCCACACACCCCCTAAAGCCTCCTTGTTCATCTGCTATCCTATTCTCCGTCTTACTCTTAATTCTTTCATTTATAACTCTACCATACACTTTACCAGGTATACTCAACAGACTTATCCCCCTATAATTTTTGCACTCTCTTTTATCCCCTTTGCCTTTATACAAAGGAACTATGCATGCTCTCTGCCAATCCCTAGGTACCTTACCCTCTTCCATACATTTATTAAATAATTGCACCAACCACTCCAAAACTATATCCCCACCTGCTTTTAACATTTCTATCTTTATCCCATCAATCCCGGCTGCCTTACCCCCTTTCATTTTACCTACTGCCTCACGAACTTCCCCCACACTCACAACTGGCTCTTCCTCACTCCTACAAGATGTTATTCCTCCTTGCCCTATACACGAAATCACAGCTTCCCTATCTTCATCAACATTTAACAATTCCTCAAAATATTCCCTCCATCTTCCCAATACCTCTAACTCTCCATTTAATAACTCTCCTCTCCTATTTTTAACTGACAAATCCATTTGTTCTCTAGGCTTTCTTAACTTGTTAATCTCACTCCAAAACTTTCTTATTTTCAACAAAATTTGTTGATAACATCTCACCCACTCTCTCATTTGCTCTCTTTTTACATTGCTTCACCACTCTCTTAATCTCTCTCTTTTTCTCCATATACTCTTCCCTCCTTGCATCACTTCTACTTTGTAAAAACTTCTCATATGCTAACTTTTTCTCCCTTACTACTCTCTTTACATCATCATTCCACCAATCGCTCCTCTTCCCTCCTGCACCCACTTTCCTGTAACCACAAACTTCTGCTGAACACTCTAACACTACATTTTTAAACCTACCCCATACCTCTTCGACCCCATTGCCTATGCTCTCATTAGCCCATCTATCCTCCAATAGCTGTTTATATCTTACCCTAACTGCCTCCTCTTTTAGTTTATAAACCTTCACCTCTCTCTTCCCTGATGCTTCTATTCTCCTTGTATCCCATCTACCTTTTACTCTCAGTGTAGCTACAACTAGAAAGTGATCTGATATATCTGTGGCCCCTCTATAAACATGTACATCCTGAAGTCTACTCAACAGTCTTTTATCTACCAATACATAATCCAACAAACTACTGTCATTTCGCCCTACATCATATCTTGTATACTTATTTATCCTCTTTTTCTTAAAATATGTATTACCTATAACTAAACCCCTTTCTATACAAAGATCAATCAAAGGGCTCCCATTATCATTTACACCTGGCACCCCAAACTTACATATGTATATATATGTATACATATATATGTATATATATATATATATATATATATATATATATATATATATATATATATATATATATGTATACATATATATATATATATATACACAAGTTACAATAATAAATTATAATTTCATTCATGACCCAACCATAAACAGGGTACATTCCTGACACCACTGTGTCACAGTACGTGATAAAATAATAAATTATAAGTAACATATCTATACATATACATCATACACTGGATCACACGACAGTTCGTCCTACCACACAGGGTACAGTCCTTCCTCAGTATCACCCCTGCGTTTCTCCTCAGAGACCAACAAGTCACTGACACCCAGTGTCACTGCTATCTTACCTTTCTTCAGTGTCACACGACACTACAGTCTCTCAGTGTTACACTACGCCCTTTTCTTACATCAGTGCCACACTCTGTCTCTTCCTCCAGTGTCACACTACGATCCCATCCTTTCTTCAGTGTCACACTACGGTCCCATCCTTTCTTCAGTGTCACACTCCGACCCTATCTTCTTTTAGTGTCACACTGCTCCGTCACGACTTGCTACAGGTGGTCGAATACTGCTTCTAAGGCCACACTATGGTGGTCAGGTGAATACTGTCTCTTGCCAGTATACCGTAAAATGGTCAAATAAGTACCATCCACTGCCAGTAGATATATACCATAAGGTGGTCAGGTAAGTACTAAGACCAGTAGGTATACACCGTAAGATGGTCAGGCGAATACTGATTCTAAAGCCGGCTCAGCAGTCCCCACATTGGGTTTTGACGTACCCGTGGAACTGCAGGCCGGCAGGTTAACAATTTAACCCCTAGTTTGGCAGGAGGCCACCACAGTGCCCGTGGGCTGGTGGCAAAAGCTCTCGCTTCACACGGCGAGGGTCCAGGTTTGATTCCCGGCGTAGGGGTAGAAACATCGGACATGTATCCTTACATCGGTTGTCTATGTTCACCCATCAGTAAAATGGGTACCTGGGTGTTAGTGGACTGGTGTGGGTCGCATCCTGGGACAAAACTGACCTAATTTGCACGAAATGCTCTGCATAACAAAGGGCTTTCTATATAGTAGTATGTCATTGGTGTCAGCTATGGTCGGTACACCTTGTACATGTGCTTGTAGTAAATAAAGATATATTATTATTATTATTATTATTATTATTATTATTATTATTATTATTATTATGATACTTTACACTATACACTATAATTATGCCGTGGGCTTTTTTTTTTTTTTTTTTTTTTTTTGCTGCGAAAGATTGATAACTCTCATTATGCGTTGCTATCCCGCCATACCATGAAAGGTGTATATTGGATTACGTATTTTAAGTCATTTTTATTATTGGTGTTTCAATAAATCACAGCATTAACAACCGACGTGTGTCAATATCATTATAGCATCAGTAGATGGTAGCTTGTAAGAGACCTGGTCGTTCATCAATGATATATATATATTTTCAGTAATTCCAAGTTGCCAACTTACCAGCGAATGTTTAGCTTCATGGAATCTCAAAATCCTTCCGTTTACACCAAGTCAAATGAGGAAGGAGTTAAGAGAGTTCAAAAAGGCGATGGGCAGTACGCATTCATGATGGAATCCTCCAGTATTGAGTACATCACTGAGAGGTACTGTGACCTCACTCAGGTTGGGGGACCTCTCGACTCCAAGAGCTACGGTATAGCTCTTCCTCCAGGTAAGATCTACTACGCTATTACTACACCCCAAAACCCCCTTATATTACATTTATTTTATTTATTTTGAGGTTTCAAATTTCCGATACTGTACATAGATTCTTTTTTTGGCTGGAAGATCATGAGGTAAAGTGAACGAATGAGAGAGTGAGTGTTGAGCTGTTATCAAATTTAGTTGACAATAAAAATTTAGAGTGAGATCAATAAGTTTAGAAAGCCTAGAGAACGAATGGATTCGAGAGTTAAAAATTGAAGAGTGATTTTGTGATATTTTAAGATGAGTTGGAGGTATTAGGAAGATTGAGGAAATATTTTGAGGAATTGTTAAATATTGATGAGGAGATGGAAGCTGTGATTTCAAGCATTGATCAGGGAGGTATAAAATCTTTTAGGAGTGAGGAAAAGTCAGATGTGAGTGTGAGAGAGGTGCATGAGGCTGTGGGTAAAATAAAAGGGGGTAGAGCAGCTGCGATTGATGGGATCAATACAGAAATGTTAAAAGTAGATGAGGATGTAGTTCTGGTGTGGTTCCTGCTTTTACTTAATAAATGTATGGAAGAGAGGAAGGTACCTGGGGATTGACAGAGAACATGCATAGTTCCTTTTTACGAAGGCAAACAAAAGAGAATGTGATAAATAGTTTAGGAAACTGACAAGTTGAAGAATAAGACACTTTTGCAACATTAAGGAATCTTTATTGAGGAAACGTTTCGCCACACAGAGGCTTCATCAGTCCAACACAAAGAAGAACGGTGTAAAGGGAGGAGGAGTTTGAGGTAATTAGTCCCTTAGTCAGGCTAAGGGACTGATGAAGCTACTGTGTGGCGAAACGATTCCTCAGTAAAGACTCCTATATGCTTCCCTACCTTGTTGGGAAACGGCCGAGGTGTTTATATATATATATATATATATATATATATATATATATATATATATATATATATATATATATATATATATATATATATATACATATATATTTATATATATATATATATATACATATATATATATATATATATATATATATATATATATATATATATATATATATATATATATATATATATTATATATATATATACATACATATATATATATATATATATATATATATATATATATATATATATATATATATATATATATATATATATATATATATATATACATATATATATATTATATTATATTAACACAATGGCCGATTCCCACCAAGGCAGGGTGGCCCGAAAAAGAAAAACTTTCACCATCATTCACTCCATCACTGTCTTGCCAGAAGGGTGCTTTACACTACAGTTTTTAAACTGCAACATTAAGACCCCTCCTTCAGAGTGCAGGAACTGTACTTCCCATCTCCAGGACTCAAGTCCGGCCTGCCGGTTTCCCTGAACCCCTTCATAAATTTTACTTTGCTCACACTCCAACAGCACGTCAAGTATTAAAAACCATTTGTCTCCATTCACTCCTATCAAACACGCTCATGCATGCCCGCTGAAAGTCCAAGCCCCTCGCACACACAACCTCCTTTACCCCCTCCCTCCAACCATTCCTAGGCCGACCCCTACCCCGCCTTCCTTCCACTACAGACTGATACACTCTTGAAGTCATTTTGTTTCGCTCCATTCTCTCTACATGTTCGAACCACCTCAACAACCCTTCCTCAGCCCTCTGGACAGCAGTTTTTCTAATCCGGCACCTCCTCCTAACTTCCAAACTGCGAATTCTCTGCATTATATTCACACCACACATTGCCCTCAGACATGATATCTCCACTACCTCCAGCCTTCTCCTCGCTGCAACATTCATCACCCATGCTTCACACCCATATAAGAGTGTTGGCAAAACTATACTCTCATACATACCCCTCTTTGCCTCCAAGGACAATGTTCTTTGTCTCCACAGACTCCTAAGTGCACCGCTCACCCTTTTCCCCTCATCAATTCTATGATTCACCTCATCTTTCATAGACCCATCCGCTGACACGTCCACTCCCAAATATCTGAATACATTCACCTCCTCCATACTCTCTCCCTCCAATCTGATATCCAATCTTTCATCACATAATCTTTTAGTTATCCTCATAATCTTACTCTTTCCTGTATTCACTTTTAATTTTCTTCTTTTACATACCCTACCAAATTCATCCACCAACCTCTGCAACTTCTCTTCAGAATCTCCCAAGAGCACAGTGTCATCAGCAAAGAGCAACTGTGACAACTCCCACTTTATGTGTGATTCTTTATCTTTTAACTCCACGCCTCTTGCCAAGACCCTCGCATTTACTCTTACAACCCCATCTATAAATATATTGAACAACCACCGTGACATCACACATCCTTGTCTAAGGCCTACTTTTACCGGGAAATAATCTCCCTCTTTCCTACATTCTCTAACTTGAGCCTCACTATCCTCGTAAAAACTCTTCACTGCTTTCAGTAACCTACCTCCTACACCATACACCTGCAACATCTGCCACATTGCCCCTCTATCCACCCTGTCATACGCCTTTTCCAAATCCATAAATGCCACAAAAACCTCTTTAGCCTTATCTAAATACTGTTCACTTATATGTTTCACTGTAAACACATGGTCCACACACCCCCTACCTTTCCTAAAGCCTCCTTGTTCATCTGCTATCCTATTCTCCGAATTACTCTTAATTCTTTCAATAATAACTCTACCATACACTTTACCAGGTATACTCAACAGACTTATCCCCCTATACACAAATAACCCGCACATAAAAGAGAGAAGTTTACGACGACGTTTCGGTCCGACTTGGACCATTGACAAAGTCACACTAACAGAGGTGCAGCAGGACGGCTATATATAGGCAGGAAGAGGTGGAGGTAGTAGTAGTAGTAGTACAAGAATTGTATATAATACCGACAAGATGAAATTAAGACACATGCACAACACCCGGGCATCCCCATCGTAGACGTTTCGCCATCCAGCCAGCCACTGGATGGCGAAACGTCCACAACAAAGACAACCAGACGCCGCACATGTGTCTTAATTTCATCAGTAGTTGTAGTAGTAGTAGAAGAAGAAGAGGTAGTAGTAGTGGTAGTGGCAGAAGTGGGAAATAAGGATGACGAGCTAGTCAAAAACAAAAACAAAGGAAGGGGAGCACTGCAAGAGAGCTAGATGCCCACAGAGGGAGAGCAAGCGCACAGAGGTGCGTGAAAGGGGAAGTTATTAATGTATCGTTCCAATCACGGTATTGTGCCTTTTTGTTATTTATCCCCCTATAATTTTTGCACTCTCTTTTGTCCCCTTTGCCTTTATACAAAGGAACTATGCATGCTCTCTGCCAATCTCTAGGTACCTTACCTTATATATACATATATATGTATATATATTTTTTTTTTTTATTATCACACTGGCCGATTCCCACCAAGGCAGGGTGGCCCGAAAAAGAAAAACTTTCACCATCATTCACTCCATCACTGTCTTGCCAGAAGGGTGCTTTACACTACAGTTTTTAAACTGCAACATTAACACCCCTCCTTCAGAGTGCAGGCACTGTACTTCCCATCTCCAGGACTCAAGTCCGGCCTGCCGGTTTCCCTGAATCCCTTCATAAATGTTACTTTGCTCACACTCCAACAGCACGTCAAGTATTAAAAACCATTCGTCTCCATTCACTCCTATCAAACATGCTCACGCATGCCTGATGGAAGTCCAAGCCCCTCGCACACAAAACCTCCTTTACCCCCCTCCCTCCAACCCTTCCTAGGCCGACCCCTACCCCGCCTTCCTTCCACTACAGACTGATACACTCTTGAAGTCATTCTGTTTCGCTCCATTCTCTCTACATGTCCGAACCACCTCAACAACCCTTCCTCAGCCCTCTGGACAACAGTTTTGGTAATCCCGCACCTCCTCCTAACTTCCAAACTACGAATTCTCTGCATTATATTCACACCACACATTGCCCTCAGACATGACATCTCCACTGCCTCCAGCCTTCTCCTCGCTGCAACATTCATCACCCACGCTTCACACCCATATAAGAGCGTTGGTAAAACTATACTCTCATACATTCCCCTCTTTGCCTCCAAGGACAAAGTTCTTTGTCTCCACAGACTCCTAAGTGCACCACTCACTCTTTTTCCCTCATCAATTCTATGATTCACCTCATCTTTCATAGACCCATCCGCTGACACGTCCACTCCCAAATATCTGAATACGTTCACCTCCTCCATACTCTCTCCCTCCAATCTGATATTCAATCTTTCATCACCTAATCTTTTTGTTATCCTCATAACCTTACTCTTTCCTGTATTCACCTTTAATTTTCTTCTTTTGCACACCCTACCAAATTCATCCACCAATCTCTGCAACTTCTCTTCAGAATCTCCCAAGAGCACAGTGTCATCAGCAAAGAGCAGCTGTGACAACTCCCACTTTGTGTGTGATTCTTTATCTTTTAACTCCACGCCTCTTGCCAAGACCCTCGCATTTACTTCTCTTACAACCCCATCTATAAATATATTAAACAACCACGGTGACATCACACATCCTTGTCTAAGGCCTACTTTTACTGGGAAAAAATTTCCCTCTTTCCTACATACTCTAACTTGAGCCTCACTATCCTCGTAAAAACTCTTCACTGCTTTCAGTAACCTACCTCCTACACCATACACTTGCAACATCTGCCACATTGCCCCCCTATCCACCCTGTCATACGCCTTTTCCAAATCCATAAATGCCACAAAGACCACTTTAGCCTTATCTAAATACTGTTCACTTATATGTTTCACTGTAAACACCTGGTCCACACACCCCCTACCTTTCCTAAAGCCTCCTTGTTCATCTGCTATCCTATTCTCCGTCTTACTCTTAATTCTTTCAATTATAACTCTACCATACACTTTACCAGGTACACTCAACAGACTTATCCCCCTATAATTTTTGCACTCTCTTTTATCCCCTTTGCCTTTATACAAAGGAACTATGCATGCTCTCTGCCAATCCCTAGGTACCTTACCCTCTTCCATACATTTATTAAATAATTGCACCAACCACTCCAAAACTATATCCCCACCTGCTTTTAACATTTCTATCTTTATCCCATCAATCCCGGCTGCCTTACCCCCTTTCATTTTACCTACTGCCTCACGAACTTCCCCCACACTCACAACTGGCTCTTCCTCACTCCTACAAGATGTTATTCCTCCTTGCCCTATACACGAAATCACAGCTTCCCTATCTTCATCAACATTTAACAATTCCTCAAAATATTCCTTCCATCTTCCCAATACCTCTAACTCTCCATTTAATAACTCTCCTCTCCTATTTTTAACTGACAAATCCATTTGTTCTCTAGGCTTTCTTAACTTGTTAATCTCACTCCAAAACTTTTTTTTATTTTCAACAAAATTTGTTGATAACATCTCACCCACTCTCTCATTTGCTCTCTTTTTACATTGCTTCACCACTCTCTTAACTTCTCTCTTTTTCTCCATATACTCTTCCCTCCTTGCATCACTTCTACTTTGTAAAAACTTCTCATATGCTAACTTTTTCTCCCTTACTACTCTCTTTACATCATCATTCCACCAATCGCTCCTCTTCCCTCCTGCACCCACTTTCCTGTAACCACAAACTTCTGCTGAACACTCTAACACTACATTTTTAAACCTACCCCATACCTCTTCGACCCCATTGCCTATGCTCTCATTAGCCCATCTATCCTCCAATAGCTGTTTATATCTTACCCTAACTGCCTCCTCTTTTAGTTTATAAACCTTCACCTCTCTCTTCCCTGATGCTTCTATTCTCCTTGTATCCCATCTACCTTTTACTCTCAGTGTAGCTACAACTAGAAAGTGATCTGATATATCTGTGGCCCCTCTATAAACATGTACATCCTGAAGTCTACTCAACAGTCTTTTATCTACCAATACATAATCCAACAAACTACTGTCATTTCGCCCTACATCATATCGTGTATACTTATTTATCCTCTTTTTCTTAAAATATGTATTACCTATAACTAAACCCCTTTCTATACAAAGTTCAATCAAAGGGCTCCCATTATCATTTACACCTGGCACCCCAAACTTACCTACCACACCCTCTCTAAAAGTTTCTCCTACTTTAGCATTCAAGTCCCCTACCACAATTACTCTCTCACTTGGTTCAAAGGCTCCTATACATTCACTTAACATCTCCCAAAATCTCTCTCTCTCCTCTGCATTCCTCTCTTCTCCAGGTGCATACACGCTTATTATGACCCACTTCTCGCATCCAACCTTTACTTTAATCCACATAATTCTTGAATTTACACATTCATATTCTCTTTTCTCCTTCCATAACTGATCATTTAACATTACTGCTACCCCTTCCTTTGCTCTAACTCTCTCAGATACTCCAGATTTAATCCCATTTATTTCCCCCCACTGAAACTCTCCTACCCCCTTCAGCTTTGTTTCGCTTAGGGCCAGGACATCCAACTTCTTTTCATTCATAACATCAGCAATCATCTGTTTCTTGTCATCCGCACTACATCCACGCACATTTAAGCAACCCAGTTTTATAAAGTTTTTCTTCTTCTCTTTTTTAGTAATTGTATACAGGAGAAGGGGTTACTAGCCCATTGCTCCCGGCATTTTAGTCGCCTCATACGACACGCATGGCTTACGGAGGAAAGATTCTTTTCCACTATATATATATATATATATATATATATATATATATATATATATATATATATATATATATATATATATATATATATATATATATATATGTATATATATATATATATATATAAATATATATATATATATATATATATATATATATATATATATATATATATATATATATATATATATATATATATACATATATATATATATATATATGTATGTATGTATTTCTTGTTTGTGTTATCTATAAAGGTTAACATATGAATTATTTAAAAAGTTTGATAATAACACAGCTGAGTATATTACATAATTGTACACATGCTACATAAAACACATTACAAGATAAATTACTTTTAATTGCAAAGTCTGTTCAAGACGGAAGAAAACCTTTAGTCTATATTATGTGCTGCTTCTGTGAACATAATTATATCTCTTTTAACCTATGTTTTATATTATTGGGAAACACGTGAATGTTGTGGGTTCCCACACTTGAACAACAGGATCACCGTACCGGACGTTGCTCAACTCTGCGGTGCTCAAGTTGCAGGAGGTTGGCAGACTACACACTCTCAAGCGCAAGTGGTGGAAGGAGAAACGAGGTGGAGGTACCTGCCAGGTAACGGGACTTCACGTCCACAGGTTCCCTGGCTCCCCTTACTGGTATCTCTCGTTTATTTCCTCATTTTCATCAAGTCTATCATGATTTCCAGAACGCAAGTCATACATCATTACTTTCAAATATCATGTAACCCATTTCCTCCTAGTGTTTATTGTAACATTTTTATCGACACACAGAAAATTCCCATTTCACTTGCCTAAATGAGAACCTACAATGATGTTTCTTAATTGTTATGTGAATACGTTGTTGTCTTCACTTTCCGCATCGCTGTGACATTTCCTGTAATATGCTAATGTTGCTTCCACTTTACGGATATACAGCAACACAAAGCTTACACTATATTACCGCGTTTCAATCTACAGGGAATTACCATAAGAAACCAAACCATACCCCGGCTGGGATTGAACCCGCGATCAAAGAGTCTCAAAACTCCAGCCCGTCGCTGACCGCGGGTTCAATCCCAGCCGGGGTATGGTTTGTTTGCAATCGTGTCATTACGATTTCGTGAGTCATACCATAGGAAATTCGTAACATTCCAGTTATTGTTACGCAGGTACAGATCTCACAGTGTAACACAGGTCGGTGGCTCCTAAAGAAATGTATTGGTCATTTTTTAGCGTTTAAATAAAGACAAAATTTGCATGCTGTGCGACACTGATATTTCGAAACTAACATTTCGTTATAATTAAACGATTTCAGAATTAGT
Source organism: Cherax quadricarinatus (assembly GCF_038502225.1). NCBI lineage: Eukaryota > Metazoa > Arthropoda > Malacostraca > Decapoda > Parastacidae > Cherax > Cherax quadricarinatus. The sequence goes on from NC_091307.1 coordinate 50,676,545, forward strand.
CAGAATCAAGGTCAGAAATCAGTTCCGCTGGAAGGTCTGTGTATATTGTTATAAGTGTAAGCAAAACAACTCGTGGCTAGAAATATTTCATTGTGTTTATTATTAAAATATTGTAAACGTATCTAAAATATATTTCGCTGGATTAGGCTAAATTAAAATGCGCTTGTTATAACAAGGTTAGGTAAGTTTTCTAAGTTTTCATCAGAAGGGAGCCAGTTTGTGGTGCTCCAAACATTTTGTGTGTAAACCAAGAACCAACATGGCTGGCAAGTGCCAGTTTCGGCAGACATCATCGTGAGTATCCACCGGAGATTACAGAGTCGTGACAATCCTCTGCATAAGGCCTTTGCTTCTGTATCAGTGAAAGTACAGTGTGCATGTAGGAAGCATGTAGGAAGCATGTAGGAAGCATGTAGGAAGCATGTAGGAAGCAAAATACTCGGCAGACGATGCAACATTTCCCCAATGAAAAGCAGGGGTGTCACTAGCACGTTAAGAGACAACACAATAAGTGTCAGGGGCCCAAGACTGTTCGGCTGCCTCCCAGCATACATAAGGGGGATTACCAATAGACCCCTGGCTGTCTTCAAGCAGGCACTGGACAAACACCTAAAGTCAGTACCTGACCAGCCGGGCTGTGGCTCGTACGTTGGATTGAGGCCTGGTCACAGACCGGGCCACGGGGGCGTTGACCCCCGGAACTCTCTCCAGGTAAACTCCAGGTAAACTCCAGGTAAACTCCAGGTAAACTCCAGGTAAACTCCAGGTAAACTCCAGGAAGTGGTGGTCTTGAGGGAAACCTGCTAGCGGAGGTGTAGAGAATTGTTTACCCTCTGCGTTCGGCCAGGGTTGCAAAGTTGGGGGGGGGGGTTGTCGCTCAGGATTCCCTATCACTGGATATTCAACAGAACACCTCGGTTAATAGTGAGAGCATGGTGATTAGTGTGGCATATGGCGAGGGTTTTTCTAAATGGAATAATACGTGTATAACAATTACCTAAATTTAGTCAGTGATGTGCATCATTAGTGAACAGATAGGGCCACTTCCCTCGCCACCCATCCCTGGTCCCCTCCCAACATCCCGGTCTAAACCTCCTGCCATCCTGACCAAGGGTGTTGCCTTTTAGTCCCCCACCAATTACTCTCATTACAGCTCCCTACTCCCTCTTTCACATCCCTCATGCATCCATGCTGTCCTTCACCCGTCATTCCACAGCTGGCGCCCTCCCACGCCCACGATGTTAGCAATGTCACAACATGTGCCGGGTTCCCAGAAATCTTCACGACAGGCCTATGCCAGGTGTGCCACGGGGAGTGTGCACTCAGTCCCTCAAATGGCAACATTCATGCATACAATGGATGTCTAGACTCCCGGAGGGCTTTAAATGGGAATAACCAACAGCTCCTTCCAGCAGACAGCGCTGACAGCTACCGTGACTTCACCTCTACAGAGGACCTCAAATCTGCAATCAAATTAACATCCAACAGGACGCCGACACACATGCACAAAACAGCTCGCCCACAGGCTGCTAGCAAATTCGCTGACCTCTTGAAGAAAGTCAACGATTTCCATGCAAATAACGAATCCTGGCACAACCTACTGCTATTTGGCAATACCTGTCTGCCTGTCCCACCAAGGAGAAACAAGTTTCTAGCAACATCTGTTATTAGGGCAATAAATGTATTCCCTGGAGATGTCAACTTATCCGTCTCCCCTCCAGGGTGACAAACACCCGCTGGGCGAATGCCAACAATAGAACACTTGATGCTTCAAATTAGCAAAAAATAAAAGAGGGTAATACTACTGGAGCACTGAGGCATGTAACCAGTGAAGACACCATGGCCCAGAAAGGCATCGTTACTGCACAAGCGCTGAAGGACAAACATCCACCCAGGGCTCCCAGTACCAACATTGACCTCCCTGACACTGCAGCAGGTGAAGAAGATTTAACCTTACAGGATGCTGATGTGTATAAAACTGTTATTTCATTTCCACAGGGCTCAGCAGGAGGTTTCACCGGTTTAAGGCCACAACACTTTAAACAAATGCTCAATCCAGCACTTGGTGATTCTTCAGAGAAGCTGTTGTCTGAACTCACCAAATTTTCCAATGTGTGCCTGGCTGGCGGTGTCCCAGAACCATTAGATCCCTCTTCTTTGGTGCCTCACTATGTGCCCTCCGGAATAAGGATGGAGGAATCAGGCCCATTGCAGTGGGTAACACCCTTCGGTGTCTTGTCGCCATGGCAGCAGTAAGACTGGTGAGTCAAGAGGCTGCTGCAGTGTTAAAACCAACTCAGCTCAGTTTTGGTGTTCAACAAGGCTGTGAAGCAGCTGCTCATGCAGCACTGACATACATCAACAACATGTCAGATGAAAAAGCCTTGATCAGTTTGGACTTTGCCAACGCTTTCAACTTAGAAGGGATGCCGCTCTCTAAGCAGTTTCTAGACACTTCCCTTCCCTCTACCCCTCCATAAAATCGTGTTATAGTGTGACTTCTAAACGGTTGTTTGGGGACCATGAAACTGAGCCGTGTGAAGGTGTGCAACAGGGTGACCCTCTCGACTCTTTTTTCTTCTGTTTGGTCATCAAGGAAGTCACAGAAGCTTTGTCCAGTGAGCTCAAAATCTGGTTCTTATATGATGGTACCCTAGCTGGCACTACGGAATCTCTCCTAGAGGACATCATAAAAATTAAAGACATGGGAGAGAGCCTGGGCCTATCTTTAAATCCTACCAATCGACAAATCATTCAGAATATTAGTTGTGCAAGAAAGGTATAAAACACCGACAATGTGAAAGTTAAGACACATGTGCAACATCTGGATATCTTTATTGTAGACGTTTCGCCATCCAGTGGCTTTATCAATACAGATTCACAGCATCGTGGTGGTGGAGAATCTGGAGCAAAGGCAAGAAGACTGGCGGTTATATAGGCGTCAGTGGATAAGGACGTGTAGCAGACGAGGGCATAGTCACTGGTAGGCGGGATTCCCCAGTGGAAGTAGGTCCTACCCAAAGGGATGGGTTAGTTGTAGCGGCCGTGAAGAGGATAGAGGACATCTACAAGACCTTCTTCAAGGCTTTTACTAACCCATCCCTTTAGGTAGGACCTACTTCCACTGGGGAATCCCGCCTACCAGTGACTATGCCCTCGTCTGCTACACGTCCTTAACCACTGACGCCTATATAACCGCCAGTCTTCTTGCCTTTGCTCCAGATTCTCCACCACCACGATGCTGTGAACACTAACTCCAAGGCTGAGGGACTGATTACCTCATCTTTTGTATAGAGTTCTACTGTCTTCTAATTATATCCTAGAATCTGTATTGATAAAGCCACTGGATGACGAAACGTCTACAATAAAGATATCCAGATGTTGCATATGTGTCTTAACTTTCAGAATATTAGTGCTGTTTTACCAGGAGCACAAGCCACTGATCCAGCCAGCAGCACTCTTTTTGGTGCTCCTCTTGGGCCCAGTGCCATTGACCAGATCCTAGAAAAGAGATTCTCACACCTCAAGACGATGGAAGGCAGGATGAAAGACATTCATACACATAATGCCTTCTACCTACTCACCAGGTACCTGTCTATTACAAAACTTAAATACTTCCTGAGACGCTTTCCAACCTTCAGCAGTCCGAAACTCAAGGAATATGACTCCCTGCTAAAGGCCATGCTAGAGAGTGTATTAAATCTTTCCCTTGAAGATGGACGGTGGTTGCAAGCTTCACTTCCAGTCAGGCTTGGGGGGGCTGGGAATACGCAAATCCTCCCAGATTTCCCTACCATCTTTCCTATACTCTTCCATAGCATCAAAACGAGTTAATAAAACAAACTCTTCCAGACAACCTCGGTGACTCAGTAGGAATACAGGACCCTATCTACACTAGTGCCAACACCGAATGGGAGACTCTCGCAGTTCCAGCACCATAACCTAGTGCAGCACTGGCCTACAAACAGTCACGTTGCGATGGTCCCTTCCTGAAAAGGTGCTTGCCAACATGATCAGGGCTGTAACATCACACACGGGGACTGCCTGTCTCCAAGCTGTGAGCGTACGCCGCTCTGGGGACTCCCTACAAACAGTTCCCATTTCAGCAATGGGAACATGTTAGGTAAGACACATATGCAACAGTTAGACAACTTTATTCCGAAACGTTTCGCCTACACAGTAGGCTTCTTCAGTCGAATACAGAAAATAGGCAGGAACAGTAGAGATGTGAAGACGATGTAATCAGTCCATCACCCTTGTAGTCGTAGAATTTGAGGTTGTCAGACCCTCGGCCTGGAGAAGTTCAGTTCCATAGTCAGGAACTATCTGAAGATCAAGCGACAGTGCGGAGACTTAAATACTGTCGGAAGGAGAGGTGCAGAGTAGTAGTAGTAGTAGTAGTAGTAGTAGTAGTGAGAATGTAACCACTGAGAGGTCATGTCCCTCTCAGATCCAACGCTTCTCACTTGAAAAGCTTGTCCAAGGTGTTTACTGTACCAAGATGCCATGTGTTGCAGTGTCTGACAAGATGAACATCAAAATGGTATACAATACCGACAGGTTGACGTGACCTCTCAGTGGTTCCATTCTCACCACTACTACTACTCTGCACCTCTCCTTCCGACAGTATTTAAGTCTCCGCACTGTCGCTTGATCTTCAGATAGTTCCTGACTATGGAACTGAACTTCTCCAGGCCGAGGGACTGACAACCTCAAATTCTACGACTACAAGGGTGATGGACTGATTACATCGTCTTCACATCTCTACTGTTCCTGCCTATTTTCTGTATTCGACTGAAGAAGCCTACTGTGTAGGCGAAACGTTTCGGAATAAAGTTGTCTAACTGTTGCATATGTGTCTTACCTAACAACCTGTCGGTATTGTATACCATTTTGATGTTCAATGGGAACATGCCTCGACCCTAAGACCCTCCTTATTGTAGTGGCTCTCTGCCTCGCTTCCTCAATTCACATGGAAAATACGTGTATTCCCGGTGATGGGCAAGCTGACCAATATGGTCTACATAGTCTTAACTGCTCCAAAACCAAGAGTTGGCACGCAAGACACGGTGAAGTCAACGACATTTGGATGCCCAGCCGAGAGAGAACCCCAATCACTAACAGCCAACAATACTCACAACACATCAAACTGTCCCAATGGGATCATCATCTATGCTTGAAAAAATGGCAAGCTCTTAGCATGGGACTATACCTCTGTGTCGACGCTTGCTGATTCGTACATCCATCACAGTATCGGGCGACAGGGAGGAGCTGCTGATCACAGGTACAGAGACATAAGTACAGAGACATAAGCTAACAGTATCAGTTTGTCCCATTGGTATCAGAGACCTTGGGATCATGGCGAAAAATGCCAAAAGTTCCCTTAAAGAACTGGGTTCCAGACTCATCGGTGCCAATAGGGACGCGAGGGCAGCCACTTTCATGTTCCAGTGCCTCAGCGTGGCCATCCAGAATGGAAATGCATGCTGCATACTGGGCTCGCGTCCAGCTTCGGAGGAACTGGAGGAGATTCATAATCTTTGATATATTGTACCAGTGTATTCACGTTTTTTTTTGTCAACATATTTTCTATAAATAAAGTTCACATAGAATATAGAACATAGGGAGTGATAGGAGAGTAAAGTATACAAACAGCTCTGGGGAGAACCTTGAGTTTTCCCAGAGGTACGTTTATTTTCTCTGAGGATTACGGTCCCCAGTCCAGTTCTCGAGGTGGTACCTTTTTTATATATATATATATATATATATATATATATATATATATATATATATATATATAAAGTTTTTCTTCTTCTCTTTTTTAGTAAATGTCTACAGGAGAAGGGGTTACTAGCCCATTGCTCCCGGCATTTTAGTCGCCTCATACGACACGCATGGCTTACGGAGGAAAGATTCTTTTCCACTTCCCCATGGACAATAGAAGAAATAAAGAAGAACAAGAGCTATTTAGAAAAAGGGGAAAAACCTAGATGTATGTATATATATATATGCATGTGCGTGTCTGTGAAGTGTGACCAAAGTGTAAGTAGGAGTAGCAAGATATCCCTGTTATCTAGCGTGTTTATGAGACAGAAAAAGAAACCAGCAATCCTACCATCATGCAAAACAGTTACAGGTTTCTGTTTCACAGTCATCTGGCAGGACGGTAGTACTTCCCTGGGTGGTTGCTGTCTACCAACCTACTACCTGAAGATATATATATATATATATATATATATATATATATATATATATATATATATATATATATATATATATATATATATATATATATATATATATATATATATATATATATATAAGTAGTCAACTTTTCTTCTGGGGGGCTCCTTCCGGTATAGGGCCTTCCACTGGGAGGCTCCTTCCGGTTTGGGCCTTCCACTGAGCGAGGACTTCCGGTTTAGGCCTTCCACTGAGCGAGGTATCCGGTCTAGGACCAGCAGCTGGAGGGTCACCTTTTCACACCTAGGTGTTACTTCCGGTTTTGACCATGACCTCGCCCTCGAGACTACCTCACCCTTGACCCCCCAACCAATACCCCCGCCCCACGACCCCCCCCCCGCGACCCCCGCCGCGCGCGCGACCCCGCCGTCCGCGCCCCGCGCGCCCGCCCGCGCGCGCGCCCCCGCCCGCCGCCGCGCGCCCGCCCTTCGCGACCCCCGCCCGCGCCTTCTGCTGCGCCTTCTGCAACGTCGTTCGGATCGCCCCCGCGCCCCGAATTTTTTTTCCGATTTTTTTCGATTTTTTTTTTTTTTAATTTCATTTTCTTATGATCTCCATCTCCTCGGATCAAGTTTTTGAAGGTTCTCCAATCTCACTTTTTGAAAATTTCTCGATATTTCTTGTGCTCTCCATCTCCTTGGATCAAGGTTTTTGGATTCCCCCCTATGGGGTTTTCGAAATTCTCCAATTCCTCGGATCAAGTTTTTTTGGGTACCCCTCCTTTCACCCCCCATCCCCAAACAATTTCTCAATATCAAAGTCTCCACTTCCTCGGATCCCCCTCCCACTTTCACCCCCCCAACCCAAAAAATTTCTCGATAATACAAGGTTTTTGGATTCCCCCCTATGGGGTTTTCGAAATTCTCCATCTCCTCGGATCAAGTTTTTTTGGGTTTCGAAAATTCTCCATCTCCTTTCAAGGTTTTTTTTTTTTTGGATTGTCCCCCCTTCCCCCCCCAATTTCTCAATATCCCATCAAGGTTTTTGGATTCCCCCCCCTATAGGGTTTTCAAAATTCCTCAAGTTTTTTGGATCCCCCCTTGGGGTTTTCATTTTTTGGATTCTCCCCTATGGGATTTTTCGAAATTCTCCATCTCCTCGGATCAAATTTTCTCGATAATACCAAGACTCCATCTCCTCAGATCAAATTTTTTGGATCCCCCTATGGGGGGGTTTCGAAAGTCTCCACTTTCATTTCCCCCTTGGATCAAATTTTTGGGTACCCCAAAAATTTCTCGACAATACCATGACTCCATCTCCTCGGATCAAGTTTTTTTCACTCCCACCCCAAAATTTCTCGGATTCCCCCCTATGGGGTTTTCGAAATTCTCCATCTCCTTGGATCAAGTTTTTCTCGAATTCCCCCCTATCAAAGTCTCCATCTCCTTGGATCAAATTTTTGGGTACCCCTCTCACTTTCACTCCCACCCCAAAATTTCTCGATAATACCAAGACTCCATCTCCTTGGATCAAGGTTTTTGGATTCCCCCCTCTGGGGGTAAGCATTCAAATGAACTCCTCCTATGGGGCATGGTGCTCTCTCTTACTACAGGTCTAAACAAGTGTGACGTCAGTATTCCTCTCATTAATGTGTTTACTCGACGGTCAGTGACGTCACGCGATGACCCCCACACACACAGGCTGAATCATGACGACCCTTTTAGTTCATTAAAGTTAATAAGGGGATATAGTACCTACATCATAGGGAAAACATTTTCACTCTTAACCCAGGTTAATCCAAATAATTTCACATTTTTGTTTCGTTAATACCCACAACAATCCAACAATTTCTTTACAACACAAGTCTAGACATTTTTTCGTTTTAACTATTTCATCTCAGGTCACTCCCCCACGAAGTAACCTCCTCCCCACCCTCCCGAACCCTCACACTCCAACCAACACCTCACAATTTTCACTCATAACCCCCAATTTTTCTCGTTTTAACCCTTTTAGTTCATTAAAGTTAATAAGGGGATACAGTACATCAGAAAGTCACCACAACACTTATAACCACTTTTCGATAAATTCACTAGTCACAATTTTACATATTACGAAGTTAATACGCACACACACCTCACTTTGAACACCTTCAAAACACTCTCTTAAATCATTTGAATACTCACAAAAATACCTTTATACATTTCCAAACAACACTGAAATACTCCAAAACATCATTCGAACACCCCCAAAATCACCTCTGAATACTCCCAGAACACCTTCATAAGTACTCTTGCACATCATTTGAACACCTTCATAAGTACTCTCATAATCATTTGTACACCTTCAAAAAACACCTTTGAATACTCACATAAACACCCTTGAACACCTTCAAAACACCTTTGAATAACCTCAAAACACCTTTGAACACCTTCAAAACACCCTTGAACACCCTTGATCACCTTCAAAAAAACAACATTTGAACACACTCAAAACACCTTTGAACACCTTTGAACATTTCCAAACAACACTGAAACACTTCCAAAAACACCATTTGAGTACTCCCAAATACACCACTGAATACTAAAACACCACTGAATACACTCAAAACACCACCAAAATCACCATGAAACACTTCCAAAAAACACAATTTGAGTACTCCCAATTACACCACTGAATACTACTAAAACACCGCTGAATTCAATCAAAACACCCTTCAACACCTTCAAAACACCTTTGAACACCTTTGAACATTTCCAAAAACACTATTTGAGTACTCCCAATTACACCACTGATTACTACTAAAACACCGCTGAATTCAATCAAAACACCCTTCAACACCTTCAAACACCCTTGAACACCTTCAAAACACTCTTGAACACCTTCAAAAACACCTTTGAACATTTCCAAAAACACTATTTGAGTACTCCCAATTACACCACTGATTACTACTAAAACACCGCTGAATTCAATCAAAACACCCTTCAACACCTTCAAACACCCTTGAACACCTTCAAAACACTCTTGAACACCTTCAAAAACACCTTTGAACATTTCCAAAACACTTTGAGTACTCCCAATTACACCACTGATTACTACTAAAACACCGCTGAATTCAATCAAAACACCCTTCAACACCTTCAAACACCCTTGAACACCTTCAAAACACTCTTGAATACCTTCAAAAACACCTTTGAACATTTCCAATCAACACTGAAACACTTCCAAAAAAATTACAACAAAACAATTTGAGTACTCCCAATTACACCACTGAATACTACTAAAACACCGCTGAATTCAATCAAAAAACACCCCCAATTACACCACTGAATACTACTAAAACACCGCTGAATTCAATCAAAACACCCTTCTACACCTTCAAACACCCTTGAACACCCTTGATCACCTTCAAAAAAAAAACAACATTTGAACACACTCAAAACACCTTTGAACACTTCCAAAAAACACAATTTGAGTACTCCCAATTACACCACTGAATACTACTAAAACACCGCTGAATTCAATCAAAACACCCTTCAACACCTTCAAACACCCTTGAACACCTTCAAAACACTCTTGAACACCTTCAAAAACACCTTTGAACATTTCCAAAACACTATTTGAGTACTCCCAATTACACCACTGATTACTACTAAAACACCGCTGAATTCAATCAAAACACCCTTCAACACCTTCAAACACCCTTGAACACACTCAAAACACCCTTCAACACCTTCAAAAACACCTTTGAACACCTTCAAAACACATTTGAACACATTCAAAACACTCTCATAATCATTTGAACACACTCAAAACACCTTTGAATAACCTCAAAACACCTTTGAACACCTTCAAAACACCCTTGAACACCCTTGATCACCTTCAAAAAAACAACATTTGAACACACTCAAAACACCTTTGAACACCTTTGAACATTTCCAAACAACACTGAAACACTTCCAAAAACACCATTTGAGTACTCCCAAATACACCACTGAATACTAAAACACCACTGAATACACTCAAAACACCACCAAAATCACCATAAACTAAGATCAACACCCACATCCCACAACACCCACAACCCACAACACCCACAATTTTTTCTCGTTTTATCTAATTTCATCAGAAAGTCACAACACCCACACCTCCCATTTTTTTTTCTCGTTTTAACCCTTTTAGTTCATTAAAGTTAATAAGGGGACACACTACATCAGAAAAAGTCACAAAAACAACCCACTTATAACGTCTTTTCGGTATCTCTAGTTCGACAACAACACCCACATCCCACAACACCCACATCCCACATCCCACACACACACACACAGACACACACACACATACACACACATCCCTAACCTAGCCTAACCTAACCTAACTTATCCTAACCTAACCTAACCTAACCTAACCTAACCTAACCTAACCTAACCTAACTTATCCTAACCTAGCCTAACCTAACCTAACCTAACCTTACCTAACTTATCCTAACCTAACCTAACCTAGCCTAACCTAACCTAACTTAACCTAACCTAACCTAACCTAACCGAACCTACCCTAACCTAACCTTACCTAACATAACCTAACCTAGCCTAACCTAACCTAACCTAACTTAACCTAACCCAACCTAACCTAACCTAACCTAGCCTAACCTAACTTAACCTAACCTAACCTAACCTAACCTACCCTAACCTAACCTATCTTAACCTTACCTAACCTAACCTAGCCGAACCTATCCTAACCTAACCTAAAATATATTGGAACACTTCCAAAATACATTAGAGTACTCCAGAATTACTTTGAACGACTCCATTTTTTTTTGGATATTTCCAAATTAGTTTTGAAAACTTTATCGTAAAATCGAACATTATTTTCTTGTTGGTAAACACACTCAATGGTAGAAATATTTACTCGATTTCCGAATAGAAACACTTTCCTCGCTCTGAGAGACTCATTGTGGGTCACCCCTTCCCCCCCAACACCACTGGGTAATGCGGTTCACACCCAAGGTAGAACATAACACCTGCGTCAACTCAGGACAGACAGACGCCATGAAATGCGGGTAACATCCAAGGTAGAAAATCATCTCTTTCCAGACCAACTGTCTATCCTAACCTAACCTAACCTAACCTAACCTAATTCCTAACCTAACCTAACCTCACCTAACCGAACCTAACCTAACTCCATCAATCACCTCTATCCTAACCTAACCTAACCTAACCTAACCCAACCTAACTCCATCAAACACCTCTATCCTAACCTAACCTAACCTATCCTAACCTAACCTAACTCCATCAAACACCTCGAATACTACCTAACTTAACCTAACCTAACCTTACCTAACCTACCGAACCTAACCTAACCTAACCTAACCTATCCTAACCTGTCCTAACCTAACCTAACCTATCCTAACCTAACCTAACCTAACCTAACCTAACTTATCCTAAGCTAACCTAACCTAACTTATCCTAACCTAACCTATCCTAACCTAACCTAACCTAAAATAACGAACCTAACCTAACTTATCCTAATCTAATCTAACCTAACCTAACTTATCCTAACCTAACCTAACTTATCCTAACCTAACCTAACCTAACCTAACCTAAAATAACCTAACCTAACTTATCCTAACCTACTCACTTTACTTTGAACACCTTCAAAACACTCTCATACATCATTTGAGACCCCCTTTTCTCAATATCTCTCATCCACAACCTTTATCATCTCACTACAGAACAACCCCAAGATTACTTCGAACACTCTCATAAAGCATTTGAGTACTCACATAAACACTTTTGAACATTTCCAAACAACACTGAAGCACTTCCAAAATATCATTTTGATTACTCCCAAATAAGATTTGACAGCTCTAATTTATCTACACTTACACATTTCATTAAATTACATCTCATCCCCCCAAACTCCTCCCTCATTCTCCAGACTTTACAACATTAGCACAAAAAAAAACTAACTCATACACTTATGACATGAGACATTACCATATCTAACACACTGACTAACTTTGAACCAACTCTGAACACCACTGATCTTCTTCAAAAAATGCTCTGCACATCATTTGAACACCTTCAAAAAAACACCATCAAACACCTCCGAATACTCCCAAAAAACACTACTGATTACTACCAAATCACCACTGAATACTACCAATCACCGTCAAAATCACCAGAAACTAAGTTTAACATCACCATCTAACATCCTTTTTATAGAAATCCCCTCAAATCACTATAACCAAGAACTCCCTCCCCATTTGGCGCATGAAAAAAAAAAAGCATGAACACAAACCTAATACGCAAACACTTAGTACATGATCACCATCAACTGAAAACATATCTTGTACACACACATAATATAAGACAATCACCAACTACAATCACCCATGTTCACTTACCTCAAAATCACTAATATCACAGAAAACAATCATTTTTATAAACATTTCACACACACACACACACACAAAAAAAAAAAAAAAAATCATATTTGACAATATCTAAGCGCACTCACCTCACTACCACCAACACACGATGTCTCACCTCACAGGACCGACGAGCTCACCTCCAGTGACGTCACACTCCCATTGTGTTACTTGGTGGTTGGTAACATCACACCTAACCCCCCTTGTTTCAACCTGTTGTACCCTACATTATCTAAGAACACTATATCCAAGACGATTACCAGATTTTATGATCCCCAACACCAAGATCACAGAAAACACACATTTTTATAATTATTCACACAAAAATCACGATCACCAATTCCATATCATGTTTACCGTCATCTATCAACACTAATCACCAAGATCACCAAAAAATCTAAGATCATGCATCTCAAAACTACTATGATCACTGAAAACACTTATTTTTTAAACATTCGCACAAAAATAAGACATACACAAAAATACCACAACACTTCCACCAACATCTATAACATAACATGAGCACTATAACATATCACTATCACAAAAAAAAAAAAATAATACACAGACACCCACATATTATACATTTCAATTGCAAATTTAAGACATGAGACATACACACCAAATCTAAGACATTCACCTCCAACTAAGACATACACATCACCCTTAAAACTTCCTTCCTTATTCATTCCGTATATCTCCTAGAGCTGTTTTAACCCCGACGGATCCATCACGACGTAGGAGCCAGAGGAACCATCACCACTCCAACACCACCTACTACACTCTGGCTCCTACGTCGTGATGGATCCGTCGGGGTTAAAACAGCTCTAGGAGATATACGGAATGAATAAGGAAGGAAGTTTTAAGGGTGATGTGTATGTCTTAGTTGGAGGTGAATGTCTTAGATTTGGTGTGTATGTCTCATGTCTTAAATTTGCAATTGAAATGTATAATATGTGGGTGTCTGTGTATTATTTTTTTTTTTTTTTGTGATAGTGATATGTTATAGTGCTCATGTTATGTTATAGATGTTGGTGGAAGTGTTGTGGTATTTTTGTGTATGTCTTATTTTTGTGCGAATGTTTAAAAAATAAGTGTTTTCAGTGATCATAGTAGTTTTGAGATGCATGATCTTAGATTTTTTGGTGATCTTGGTGATTAGTGTTGATAGATGACGGTAAACATGATATGGAATTGGTGATCGTGATTTTTGTGTGAATAATTATAAAAATGTGTGTTTTCTGTGATCTTGGTGTTGGGGATCATAAAATCTGGTAATCGTCTTGGATATAGTGTTCTTAGATAATGTAGGGTACAACAGGTTGAAACAAGGGGGGTTAGGTGTGATGTTACCAACCACCAAGTAACACAATGGGAGTGTGACGTCACTGGAGGTGAGCTCGTCGGTCCTGTGAGGTGAGACATCGTGTGTTGGTGGTAGTGAGGTGAGTGCGCTTAGATATTGTCAAATATGATTTTTTTTTTTTGTGTGTGTGTGAAATGTTTATAAAAATGATTGTTTTCTGTGATATTAGTGATTTTGAGGTAAGTGAACATGGGTGATTGTAGTTGGTGATTGTCTTATATTATGTGTGTACAAGATATGTTTTCAGTTGATGGTGATCATGTACTAAGTGTTTGCGTATTAGGTTTGTGTTCATGCTTTTTTTTTTTTCATGCGCCAAATGGGGAGGGAGTTCTTGGTTATAGTGATTTGAGGGGATTTCTATAAAAAGGATGTTAGATGGTGATGTTAAACTTAGTTTCTGGTGATTTTGACGGTGATTGGTAGTATTCAGTGGTGATTTGGTAGTAATCAGTAGTGTTTTTTGGGAGTATTCGGAGGTGTTTGATGGTGTTTTTTTGAAGGTGTTCAAATGATGTGCAGAGCATTTTTTGAAGAAGATCAGTGGTGTTCAGAGTTGGTTCAAAGTTAGTCAGTGTGTTAGATATGGTAATGTCTCATGTCATAAGTGTATGAGTTAGTTTTTTTTTTGTGCTAATGTTGTAAAGTCTGGAGAATGAGGGAGGAGTTTGGGGGGATGAGATGTAATTTAATGAAATGTGTAAGTGTAGATAAATTAGAGCTGTCAAATCTTATTTGGGAGTAATCAAAATGATATTTTGGAAGTGCTTCAGTGTTGTTTGGAAATGTTCAAAAGTGTTTATGTGAGTACTCAAATGCTTTATGAGAGTGTTCGAAGTAATCTTGGGGTTGTTCTGTAGTGAGATGATAAAGGTTGTGGATGAGAGATATTGAGAAAAGGGGGTCTCAAATGATGTATGAGAGTGTTTTGAAGGTGTTCAAAGTAAAGTGAGTAGGTTAGGATAAGTTAGGTTAGGTTATTTTAGGTTAGGTTAGGTTAGGTTAGGTTAGGATAAGTTAGGTTAGGTTAGGATAAGTTAGGTTGGGTTAGATTAGATTAGGATAAGTTAGGTTAGGTTCGTTATTTTAGGTTAGGTTAGGTTAGGATAGGTTAGGTTAGGATAAGTTAGGTTAGGTTAGCTTAGGATAAGTTAGGTTAGGTTAGATTAGGTTAGGTTAGGATAGGTTAGGTTAGGTTAGGACAGGTTAGGTTAGGTTAGGTTAGGTTAGGTTCGGTAGGTTAGGTAAGGTTAGGTTAGGTTAAGTTAGGTAGTATTCGAGGTGTTTGATGGAGTTAGGTTAGGTTAGGTTAGGTTAGGTTAGGTTAGGATAGAGGTGTTTGATGGAGTTAGGTTGGGTTAGGTTAGGTTAGGTTAGAGGTGATTGATGGAGTTAGGTTAGGTTCGGTTAGGTGAGGTTAGGTTAGGTTAGGAATTAGGTTAGGTTAGGTTAGGTTAGGTTAGGATAGACAGTTGGTCTGGAAAGAGATGATTTTCTACCTTGGATGTTACCCGCATTTCATGGCGTCTGTCTGTCCTGAGTTGACGCAGGTGTTATGTTCTACCTTGGGTGTGAACCGCATTACCCAGTGGTGTTGGGGGGGAAGGGGTGACCCACAATGAGTCTCTCAGAGCGAGGAAAGTGTTTCTATTCGGAAATCGAGTAAATATTTCTACCATTGAGTGTGTTTACCAACAAGAAAATAATGTTCGATTTTACGATAAAGTTTTCAAAACTAATTTGGAAATATCCAAAAATGGAGTCGTTCAAAGTAATTCTGGAGTACTCTAATGTATTTTGGAAGTGTTCCAATATATTTTAGGTTAGGTTAGGATAGGTTCGGCTAGGTTAGGTTAGGTAAGGTTAAGATAGGTTAGGTTAGGTTAGGTTAGGGTAGGTTAGGTTAGGTTAGGTTAGGTTAAGTTAGGTTAGGCTAGGTTAGGTTAGGTTAGGTTGGGTTAGGTTAAGTTAGGTTAGGTTAGGTTAGGCTAGGTTAGGTTATGTTAGGTAAGGTTAGGTTAGGGTAGGTTCGGTTAGGTTAGGTTAGGTTAGGTTAAGTTAGGTTAGGTTAGGCTAGGTTAGGTTAGGTTAGGATAAGTTAGGTAAGGTTAGGTTAGGTTAGGTTAGGCTAGGTTAGGATAAGTTAGGTTAGGTTAGGTTAGGTTAGGTTATATTAGGTTAGGTTAGGTTAGGATAAGTTAGGTTAGGTTAGGCTAGGTTAGGGATGTGTGTGTATGTGTGTGTGTGTCTGTGTGTGTGTGTGTGGGATGTGGGATGTGGGTGTTGTGGGATGTGGGTGTTGTTGTCGAACTAGAGATACCGAAAAGACGTTATAAGTGGGTTGTTTTTGTGACTTTTTCTGATGTAGTGTGTCCCCTTATTAACTTTAATGAACTAAAAGGGTTAAAACGAGAAAAAAAATGGGAGGTGTGGGTGTTGTGACTTTCTGATGAAATTAGATAAAACGAGAAAAAATTGTGGGTGTTGTGGGTTGTGGGTGTTGTGGGATGTGGGTGTTGATCTTAGTTTATGGTGATTTTGGTGTTGTTTTGAGTGTATTCAGTGGTGTTTTAGTATTCAGTGGTGTATTTGGGAGTACTCAAATGGTGTTTTT
Source organism: Cherax quadricarinatus (assembly GCF_038502225.1). Lineage (NCBI taxonomy): Eukaryota > Metazoa > Arthropoda > Malacostraca > Decapoda > Parastacidae > Cherax > Cherax quadricarinatus. Next base: position 50,693,135 of record NC_091307.1, read on the forward strand.
GGAAGTGTTTCAGTGTTGTTTGGAAATGTTCAAAGGTGTTCAAAGGTGTTTTGAGTGTGTTCAAATGTTGTTTTTTTGAAGGTGATCAAGGGTGTTCAAGGGTGTTTTGAAGGTGTTCAAAGGTGTTTTGAGGTTATTCAAAGGTGTTTTGAGTGTGTTCAAATGATTATGAGAGTGTTTTGAATGTGTTCAAATGTGTTTTGAAGGTGTTCAAAGGTGTTTTTGAAGGTGTTGAAGGGTGTTTTGAGTGTGTTCAAGGGTGTTTGAAGGTGTTGAAGGGTGTTTTGATTGAATTCAGCGGTGTTTTAGTAGTATTCAGTGGTGTAATTGGGAGTACTCAAATTGTGTTTTTTTTGGAAGTGTTTCAGTGTTGATTGGAAATGTTCAAAGGTGTTTTTGAAGGTGTTCAAGAGTGTTTTGAAGGTGTTCAAGGGTGTTTGAAGGTGTTGAAGGGTGTTTTGATTGAATTCAGCGGTGTTTTAGTAGTATTCAGTGGTGTAATTGGGAGTACTCAAATTGTGTTTTGGAAATGTTCAAAGGTGTTTTTGAAGGTGTTCAAGAGTGTTTTGAAGGTGTTCAAGGGTGTTTGAAGGTGTTGAAGGGTGTTTTGATTGAATTCAGCGGTGTTTTAGTAGTATTCAGTGGTGTAATTGGGAGTACTCAAATTGTGTTTTTTTTTTTTGGAAGTGTTTCAGTGTTGATTGGAAATGTTCAAAGGTGTTTTTTGAAGGTGTTCAAGAGTGTTTTGAAGGTGTTCAAGGGTGTTTGAAGGTGTTGAAGGGTGTTTTGATTGAATTCAGCGGTGTTTTAGTAGTATTCAGTGGTGTAATTGGGAGTACTCAAATTGTGTTTTGGAAATGTTCAAAGGTGTTTTTGAAGGTGTTCAAGAGTGTTTTGAAGGTGTTCAAGGGTGTTTGAAGGTGTTGAAGGGTGTTTTGATTGAATTCAGCGGTGTTTTAGTAGTAATCAGTGGTGTAATTGGGAGTACTCAAATAGTGTTTTTGGAAATGTTCAAAGGTGTTCAAAGGTGTTTTGAAGGTGTTGAAGGGTGTTTTGATTGAATTCAGCGGTGTTTTAGTAGTATTCAGTGGTGTAATTGGGAGTACTCAAATTGTGTTTTTTGGAAGTGTTTCATGGTGATTTTGGTGGTGTTTTGAGTGTATTCAGTGGTGTTTTAGTATTCAGTGGTGTATTTGGGAGTACTCAAATGGTGTTTTTGGAAGTGTTTCAGTGGTGTTTGGAAATGTTCAAAGGTGTTCAAAGGTGTTTTGAGTGTGTTCAAATGTTGTTTTTTTGAAGGTGATCAAGGGTGTTTATGTGAGTATTCAAAGGTGTTTTTCGAAGGTGTACAAATGATTGTGAGAGTACTTATGAAGGTGTTCAAATGATGTGCAAGAGTACTTATGAAGGTGTTCTGGGAGTATTCAGAGGTGATTTTGGGGGTGTTCGAATGATGTTTTGGAGTATTTCAGTGTTGTTTGGAAATGTATAAAGGTATTTTTGTGAGTATTCAAATGATTTAAGAGAGTGTTTTGAAGGTGTTCAAAGTGAGGTGTGTGTGCGTATTAACTTCGTAATATGTAAAATTGTGACTAGTGAATTTATCGAAAAGTGGTTATAAGTGTTGTGGTGACTTTCTGATGTACTGTATCCCCTTATTAACTTTAATGAACTAAAAGGGTTAAAACGAGAAAAAATTGGGGGTTATGAGTGAAAATTGTGAGGTGCTGGTTGGAGTGTGAGGGTTCGGGAGGGTGGGGAGGAGGTTACTTCGTGGGGGAGTGACCTGAGATGAAATAGTTAAAACGAGAAAAATGTCTAGACATGTGTTGTAAAGAAATTGTTGTGGGTATTAACGAAACAAAAATGTGACTTTCTGATGATGAAAATGTTTTCCCTATGATGTAGGTACTATATCCCCTTATTAACTTTAATGAACTAAAGGGTCGTCATGATTCAGCCTGTGTGTGTGGGGGTCATCGCGTGACGTCACTGACCGTCGAGTAAACACATTAATGAGAGGAAGCTTTTAGTTCATTTTAAAATAATAAGGGGAAGATGTTTAGACCTGTAGTAAGAGAGAGCACCATGCCCCATAGGAGGAGTTCATTTGAATGCTTTACCCCCAGAGGGGGGAATCCAAAAACCTTGATCCAAGGAGATGGAGTCTTGGTATTATCGAGAAATTTTGGGGTGGGAGTGAAAGTGAGAGGGGTACCCAAAAATTTGATCCAAGGAGATGGAGACTTTGATTTCGAGAAAAACTTGATCCAAGGAGATGGAGAATTTCGAAACCCCCATAGGGAGGAATCCAAAAAAAAAAACTTGATCCGAGGAGATGGAGTCATGGTATTGTCGAGAAATTTTTGGGGTTGGGGGGTGAAAGTGGGAGGGGGGGAACCTTAAAAATTTGATCCAAGGAGATGGAGAATTTCGAAAACCCCCATAGGGGGGAATGCAAAAAATTGTAATATTGAGAAATTTTTGGGGGCTGAAAGAAGGGGTACCCAAAAAAACTTGATCCGAGGAATTGGAGAATTTCGAAAACCCCATAGGGGGGGAATCCAAAAACCTTGATCCGAGGAGATGGAGACTTTCGAAACCCCCATAGGGGGGATCCAAAAAACTTGTATTATCGAGAAATTTTGAGATGAGGGTGAAAGTGAGAGGGGGATCCGAGGAAGTGGAGACTTTTGATATTGAGAAATTTTTTGGGGGTGAAAGGAGGGGTAACCAAAAAACTTGATCCGAGGAATTGGAGAATTTCGAAAACCCCATAGGGGGGAATCCAAAAACCTGGATCCAAGGAGATGGAGACTTTCGAAACCCCCATAGGGGGGAATCCAAAAACTTGGTAATATCGAGAAATTTTGGGATGGGGGTGAAAGTGAGAGGGGGAACCTTAAAAACTTGATCCGAGGAGATGGAGAGCACAAGAAAATGAAATTCAAAAAAAAAATCGAAAAAAATCGGAAAAAAATTCGAGGCGCGGGGGCGATCCGGACGACGCTGCAGAAGGCGCAGCAGAAGGCGCGGGCGGGGCTCGCGAAGGGCGCGGGCGGGCGCGCGGGCGGGGCGGGGCGCGCGGGCGGGCGCGCTGGCGGGGGTCGCGAAGGGCGCGGGCGGGCGCGCGGGCGGGGCGACGGCGGGGTCGCGAAGGGGGGGGGGTCGTGGGAGGGGGTATTGGTTGGGGGGTCAAGGGTGAGGTAGTCTCGAGGGCGAGGTCATGGTCAAAACCGGAAGTAACACCTAGGTGTGAAAAGGTGACCCTCCAGCTGCTGGTCCTAGACCGGATACCTCGCTCAGTGGAAGGCCTAAACCGGAAGGGACGCCCCAGAGGAAGGCCTTTTCCGGAAGGGACGCCCCAGAGGAAGGCCTTTTCCGGAAGGGACGCCCCAGAGGAAAAATCGACTACTTATATTATATATATATATATATATATATATATATATATATATATATATATATATATATATATATATATTCAGTGCAAAAGTGACCGTAGTTGGAAATTATCTCAAGCTTTTTTTTTTATCAGAACAATATCGTATTAAAGAAGTCTGCCAGACCATATATTTATATTTTCATTTTAGTGAGACTGTGAGAATTTTATGTAAATTCGTGATAAACATTAAAATAAACCTTCCATAAACCACAAAAGTCTAAAAGCAAGAGAAAAAATAATTTAAAGTAAAAGACAAACCTGTTTACAGAACATCAAGGCTGGGACTGGACATTGTTTACAGAACATCAAGGCTGGGACTGGACATTGTTTATAGAACATCAAGGCTGGGACTGGACATTGTTTACAGAACATCAAGGCTGAGACTGGACATTGTTTATAGAACATCAAGGCTGAGACTGGACATTGTTTACAGAACATCAAGGCTGGGACTGGACATTGTTTACAGAACATCAAGGCTGGGACTGGACATTGTTTACAGAACATCAAGGCTGGGACTGGACATTGTTTATAGAACATCAAGGCTGGGACTGGACATTGTTTATAGAACATCAAGGCTGGGACTGGACATTGTTTACAGAACATCAAGGCTGGGACTGGACATTGTTTATAGAACATCAAGGCTGAGACTGGACATTGTTTACAGAACATCAAGGCTGAGACTGGACATTGTTTATAGAACATCAAGGCTGAGACTGGACATTGTTTACAGAACATCAAGGCTGAGACTGGACATTGTTTATACAACATCAAGGCTGAGACTGGACATTGTTTATACAACATCAAGGCTGAGACTGGACATTGTTTATAGAACATCAAGGCTGAGACTGGACATTGTTTATAGAACATCAAGGCTGAGACTGGACATTGTTTACGGAACATCAAGGCTGAGACTGGACATTGTTTATAGAACATCAAGGCTGAGACTGGACATTGTTTACGGAACATCAAGGCTGAGACTGGACATTGTTTATAGAACATCAAGGCTGAGACTGGACATTGTTTACAGAACATCAAGGCTGAGACTGGACATTGTTTATAGAACATCAAGGCTGGGACTGGACATTGTTTATAGAACATCAAGGCTGGGACTGGACATTGTTTATAGAACATCAAGGCTGAGACTGGACATTGTTTATAGAACATCAAGGCTGGGACTGGACATTGTTTACAGAACATCAAGGCTGAGACTGGACATTGTTTATAGAACATCAAGGCTGAGACTGGACATTGTTTACGGAACATCAATGCTGAGACTGGACATTGTTTATAGAACATCAAGGCTGAGACTGGACATTGTTTACGGAACATCAAGGCTGAGACTGGACATTGTTTATAGAACATCAAGGCTGAGACTGGACATTGTTTATACAACATCAAGGCTGGGACTGGACATTGTTTATACAACATCAAGGCTGGGACTGGACATTGTTTATAGAACATCAAGGCTGGGACTGGACATTGTTTACGGAACATCAAGGCTGAGATTGGACATTGTTTATAGAATATCAAGGCTGAGACTGGACATTGTTTATACAACATCAAGGCTGAGACTGGACATTGTTTATAGAACATCAAGGCTGGGACTGGACATTGTTTATACAACATCAAGGCTGGGACTGGACATTGTTTATACAACATCAAGGCTGAGACTGGACATTGTTTATACAACATCAAGGCTGAGACTGGACATTGTTTATACAACATCAAGGCTGGGACTGGACATTGTTTACGGAACATCAAGGCTGGGACTGGACATTGTTTACGGAACATCAAGGCTGAGACTGGACATTGTTTATACAACATCAAGGCTGAGACTGGACATTGTTTATAGAACATCAAGGCTGGGACTGGACATTGTTTATAGAACATCAAGGCTGAGACTGGACATTGTTTATAGAACATCAAGGCTGGGACTGGACATTGTTTATAGAACATCAAGGCTGGGACTGGACATTGTTTATAGAACATCAAGGCTGGGACTGGACATTGTTTATAGAACATCAAGGCGGAGACTGGACATTGTTTATAGAACATCAAGGCTGGGACTGGACATTGTTTACAGAACATCAAGGCTGAGACTGGACATTGTTTATAGAACATCAAGGCTGGGACTGGACATTGTTTACAGAACATCAAGGCTGGGACTGGACATTGTTTATAGAACATCAAGGCTGGGACTGGACATTGTTTATAGAACATCAAGGCTGGGACTGGACATTGTTTATAGAACATCAAGGCTGGGACTGGACATTGTTTATAGAACATCAAGGCTGGGACTGGACATTGTTTATAGAACATCAAGGCTGGGACTGGACATTGTTTATAGAACATCAAGGCTGGGACTGGACATTGTTTATAGAACATCAAGGCTGGGACTGGACATTGTTTATAGAACATCAAGGCTGGGACTGGACATTGTTTATAGAACATCAAGGCTGGGACTGGACATTGTTTATAGAACATCAAGGCTGGGACTGGATATTGTTTATAGAACATCAAGGCTGGGACTGGACATTGTTTACAGAACATCAAGGCTAGGACTGGACATTGTTAATAGAACATCAAGGCTGGGACTGGACATTGTTTACAGAACATCAAGGCTGGGACTGGACATTGTTTACAGAACATCAAAGCTGGGACTGGACATTGTTTATAGAACATCAAGGCTGGGACTGGACATTGTTTATAGAACATCAAGGCTGGGACTGGACATTGTTTATAGAACATCAAGGCTGGGACTGGACATTGTTCACAATTCAAACGCTCCGTGGTGATATTAAGCGCTTGTTTTTCGAAGCAAATAAAATATTGATGCCAGGATTTGAGTTTGGACAATGGTCCAACACTAGCCCTTGTGTAATGTTACACGAAATACATGTATAGAAGCGGAGAGTCAAACTTTTATTGCGGGTTATACTGACATCGTCGGAACATCATTTCGTAGTAGTTAGAGCGACGACTCATTAATTAGTGCTGTGCTTAAAACTGGGATTTAGTCTTACCTTTCATTTACTTAATATTTTTTGTTTGATTAGTGTGAGGATTTAGTGACTAGCTAAACAATTACTGCCTAACTTAGGTGAATCTAACCTAAGCTTCTATAGAGGAGGAAATTAAGCTTGTGGTCATCGGAAAACTAAGAATTTCAGTAATAATTTTAATTCTACGCCTAGCTACCTACAAACAAAATCTGAAGTCCAGAAACTAATTCTAAACCAACTGAAGGAAAACGTCAATCTGATAATTTTCTAAGCTTTCCTAACAATTAGTAGTTGACATGATATTGGAGCAATTAGAGGCACAGCTAATTGATGTGGAATAATGAGCTTACAAGCAAGAATAAAGAGTAGTAATGTTTTCAAAGACAACTTAGTCGGACTTGAGCCTAGCTGGGCAGTACAGCTCCTGGACTCTGAAGGTGAACGTGTTTCCATAATTTTGGGTCGCTGTTCCTCGGTGCTTAAAAATAACAAAATCTGTGATAAATGAAGAAAATACGACTATTCAACAGCTTAGTCATGCGATAAATGAACTTAGAAATGAACTAAGTGTCAGGAAACAAAAAACTGAGAATTAGAAACACGAGATAATAATAAAGCAACAAGAGAATGAACACTGCAATAAATCCAAGATGGAGGACAGTTTGTAGGTGCAGCCAAAACTGTGGTGGTGGGAAACTCTTTACCGGTAATTTGACTCTCGGTAATTGGATTCCGGTAATTTAATTCCTGGTAATTTAATTTTCAGTCTACTTCACTCCGCTTAGTTTCACTTCCCGCTTAAAAAAACAACAATAATAATCACATCTGTTTAAAAGATTTTTAAAAATTAATAAAATTAATTAAATCCATGATAAATCCACTAACTCGGGTGCAAGACCCACTCAAATCCAACCCCTGTCACTCGCGTACCCATCCAACCTATACTTGAAACTACCCAAGGTTTTACTTTACTTTTTATGCTGTCAGAACTGTACACTAAGTTGATCAGCGCATCAAGCCTATAGAGCCAGTATCAACCTTGTAGTTCATGTACATAAAACAGGCATCTGTGTTCTACTTAAATATTCTTTGGTAATCAGCGAGGCTTCTCAACAAATCTATAGTTCCTATACCAAACCGGTGAGGCTTCAGGCACCATGTGTGTAGTGCAAATAATGATCGTAGATCACAATACAATCATGAGATGTGTGTAAATTCAACTTTATGTACAAACAAGACCGGGAAAGTCGCTTAAGCTTGCTAGTTCTTGTCTGACCGTTGGAGACAGTGACCTTGAGAAACTTAGGAAAGACATAAGAACATAAGAAAGGAGGATCACTTCAGCTGGCTTGTTGGCCCATACTAGGCAGATCCTTTACAATCCATCCCACTAACAAAACATTTGCTTGAGGTTGTGTCTCTCATGTGATGAAAGGATCAAGAATATACTGTAGAAGCACTTCAAGAAGTATATGACTCACTTGTTACAGAAGAACCTTCAGTTGTTACAACAGAATCTTCAGTTAAACAAACCGTACCACGGGCGGGGATAGAACCCGCGATCAGAGACTCTCAAAACTCTTATTACGATTTCGTGAGTCATGTTAACGGCTTTGAGGGGACTTGAGCTAGAGTTCGTCACGGCCACGCTAGCATTTGCATTTGTGGTCACAGTGGTGCCTATGCTAACCTTCCTATGGTGTAGAAATGTACCTAGTTGGACGAATCTTATTGTGGCTAGCTGGTCCAGTGGCTAACGCGACGGTCTGGAGTTTTGAGACTCTCTGATCGTGGGTTCTATCCCCGGCCGTGGTACGGTTTGTTTGCAGTCGTGTCATTACGATTTCGTGAGTCATGAACCTTCACTTGTTACAACAGAACCTTCACTTGTTACAACAGAACCTTCACTTGTTACAGCAGAACCTTCACTTGTTACAACAGAACCTTCACTTGTTACAACAGAACCTTCACTTGTTACAACAGAACCTTCACTTGTTACAACAGAACCTTCACTTGTTACAACAGAACCTTCACTTGTTACAACAGAACCTTCACTTGTTACAACAGAACCTTCACTTGTTACAACAGAACCTTCACTTGTTACAACAGAACCTTCACTTGTTACAACAGAACCTTCACTTGTTACAACAGAACCTTCACTTGTTACAACAGAACCTTCACTTGTTACAACAGAACCTTCACTTGTTACAACAGAACCTTCACTTGTTACAACAGAACCTTCACTTGTTACACAGAACCTTCACTTGTTACAGCAGAACTTTCACTTGTTACAACAGAACCTTCACAACAGAACCTTCACTTGTTACAACAGAACCTTCACTTGTTACAACAGAACCTTCACTTGTTACAACAGAACCTTCACTTGTTACAACAGAACCTTCACTTGTTACAACAGAACCTTCACTTGTTACAACAGAACCTTCACTTGTTACAACAGAACCTTCACTTTTTACAACAGAACCTTCACTAGTTACAACACTTGTTACAACAGAACCTTCACTTGTTACAACAGAACCTTCACTTGTTACAACACTTGTTACAACAGAACCTTCACTTGTTACAACAGAACCTTCACTTGTTAGAACAGAACCTTCACTAGTTACAACAGAACCTTCACTTGTTACAACAGAACCTTCACTTGTTACAACAGAACCTTCACTTGTTACAACAGAACCTTCACTTGTTACAACAGAACCTTCACTTGTTACAACAGAACCTTCACTTGTTACAACAGAACCTTCACTTGTTACAACAGAACCTTCACTTGTTACAACAGAACCTTCACTTGTTACAACAGAACCTTCACTTGTTACAACAGAACCTTCACTTGTTACAACAGAACCTTCACTTGTTACAACAGAACCTTCACTTGTTACAACAGAACCTTCACTTGTTACAACAGAACCTTCACTTGTTACAACAGAACCTTCACTTGTTACAACTTGTTACAGAACCTTCACTTGTTACAACAGAACCTTCACTTGTTACAACAGAACCTTCACTTGTTACAGCAGAACCTTCACTTGTTACAACAGAACCTTCACTTGTTACAACAGAACCTTCACTTGTTACAGCAGAACCTTCACTTGTTACAACAGAACCTTCACTTGTTACAACAGAACCTTCACTTGTTACAACAGAACCTTCACTTGTTACAACAGAACCTTCACTTGTTACAACAGAACCTTCACTTGTTACAACAGAACCTTCACTTGTTACAACAGAACCTTCACTTGTTACAACAGAACCTTCACTTGTTACAACAGAACCTTCACTTGTTACAACAGAACCTTCACTTGTTACAACAGAACCTTCACTTGTTACAACAGAACCTTCACTTGTTACAACAGAACCTTCACTTGTTACAACAGAACCTTCACTTGTTACAACAGAACCTTCACTTGTTACAACTTCACTTGTTACAACAGAACCTTCACTTGTTACAACAGAACCTTCACTTGTTTCACTTGTTACAACAGAACCTTCACTTGTTACAACAGAACCTTCACTTGTTACAACAGAACCTTCACTTGTTACAACAGAACCTTCACTTGTTACAACAGAACCTTCACTTGTTACAACAGAACCTTCACTTGTTACAACAGAACCTTCACTTGTTACAACAGAACCTTCACTTGTTACAACAGAACCTTCACTTGTTACAACAGAACCTTCACTTGTTACAACAGAACCTTCACTTGTTACAACAGAACCTTCACTTGTTACAACAGAACCTTCACTTGTTACAACAGAACCTTCACTTGTTACAACAGAACCTTCACTTGTTACAACAGAACCTTCACTTGTTACAACAGAACCTTCACTTGTTACAACAGAACCTTCACTTGTTACAACAGAACCTTCACTTGTTACAACAGAACCTTCACTTGTTACAACAGAACCTTCACTTGTTACAACAGAACCTTCACTTGTTACAACAGAACCATCACTTTTTACAACAGAACCTTCACTTGTTACAACAGAACCTTCACTTGTTACAACAAAACCTTCACTTGTCACAACAGAACCTTCACTTGTCACAACAGAACCTTCACTTGTTACAACAGAACCTTCACTTGTTACAACAGAACCTTCACTTGTTACAACAGAACCTTCACTTGTTACAACAGAACCTTCACTTGTTACAACAGAACCTTCACTTGTTACAACAGAACCTTCACTTGTTACAACAGAACCTTCACTTGTTACAACAGAACCTTCACTTGTTACAACAGAACCTTCACTTGTTACAACAGAACCTTCACTTGTTACAACAGAACCTTCACTTGTTACAACAGAACCTTCACTTGTTACAACAGAACCTTCACTTCTTACAACAGAACCTTCACTTGTTACAACAGAACCTTCACTTGTTACAACAGAACCTTCACTTCTTACAACAGAACCTTCACTTGTTACAACAGAACCTTCACTTGTTACAACAGAACCTTCACTTGTTACAACAGAACCTTCACTTGTTACAACAGAACCTTCACTTGTTACAACAGAACCTTCACTTGTTACAACAGAACCTTCACTTGTCGTGTTAATTTGGTCAAACTTATCTTCATCTCGTTACCAAAAAAATATCAGTTCTTCAATATCTATTGCAAATAGATATTGAAAATTGTCCTATTTATTTGACTTATTGAAAATTGTGAACATTTTATGTATTTTACAGATTAAGATTTTAGTTTTTTGAAAAGCTGTAAAATTAGTACGGATTGTTTTTTAAATATCGTATTTTCTTTCCCGTCATATAAGACGCATGAGTATATAAAGTGGACCCTAAATTTGAGTGGGACTTTCACAACATGAGTTAACAGGGCCATCTAAGCTTATTCCTTGGGTAGCCTTGCAAATGGGTTGGGCAAATATTTTTTTTTAGTGGGTTTGGGTTAGAGAAGGACCTGTACAGTATGTGTCAGTAGGCCTCTTGCAGTGTTCCTCTTTTATTGTGTTCTTATGCTCACAGTGTAGTTGAATGATGAGGGACCTAGCGATGGCTACCTGTTATTTAAGGACGGTTACTTTAAAAATATTTACCATTGCTGAAACTGGTGGGCTTATTACGTACCGGTAATACGTAGGTTATATGTGAATTATGGCAGTAAGTTATGATAATTACTAATTACTCTTAACCTTGAAAGAAGTTTTGTGGAGTGGGTTGAAGTTGGGTTACTTGGACGGCAGCATTGTAACCACCACTTGTCAGTTAACCCGAAGCCTGCCCTTCTTCCCGAGAATTTTTGTGGGTAAAAAGCGCGCTCCTTATATGCCGAAATACAATTTTTCATATTCACTTTTAATCAGTTCCATTAAGAAATATCCATATTAGGTTGAAAATAAAGAGAGTCCGAGTCTTCCTGTGTTCATGCAACCAAAGCTTCTATGCCATATCTTCCTGACGAGGTTTTCACATCCTTCTCTTAGGACGACGAGTCTAAGAGCTCTTCAAAAGCCAACGAACTTGGTCTCAACAACGTGGGAGGTGTCTTTGTAGTGCTCCTCGCTGGTATGGGTCTGGCCTCCGTTGTAGCCGTCTGCGAGTTTGTTTGGAAATCAAGAAAGCTTGCCACTGAAGAACATGTAAGTTCTTCTGCCTTATTCGGTATTGATAAGGATATTTGATCTTTCCATCATGATAACTAAGTTTGTTACGCAATTTTAACACAACTGTTTGTGTCTGAATCCCTTTTTAAACAACTCTCTCAGCAACAAACAATAATATAAAATTAGTTGAATATATACCACTAAGATGTACAGACTACTTTCATGGACAAATATACATCCTAACCAGTGATGGAATAGGACAAGTGTCCAGTGGGAAAAGCTAGAAACCAGAGCTACGATATTCTGGTTCTCGTCTCATAAAAACCCGATTAAGCTGTAAAGTGGAATACGCTTGAGCAATGGAAGCTTATTAGTTTCAGCTCTGGTGTATGTAGCATGATGCTCTTCTATTGTTATCTAGCATTCTTTCACACCAAGTATGTTTGTTTAACTACAACAAAGACAAATTAAAATCTAAGGTGTTTTCCAAGAGATAATTCCATTAGCGTTTTTTGCAGGAATAGCAATCCCAATTAACATAAAGAGGGAAAATAAAATTCTACTCTACAGAGTTCCTGTGTAGCAAAAAATAGCAATAAAAACAATATCAATTTTTTTTTCACAAATAATACATAAACATTAGAACGCTCATCAGGTTGGGTAAATTATCATTTGCCAGTTTTTTTTAACCAAATTAGTTTCTGTGAAATAATTACTAAATGTCTCTTTTCATCAGAAATATGTTAAGGTATTTGACTATATTTGATTAACTTACGTTCAATTAACTTAAAGTTTTCTTATTTGGGCTGCGGAATTTCCTAATTTTATGGACGAATTTTGAATACCTGGAGAGTATACGTGGGGAGAGTTTCGGGGGTCAACGCCCCCGAGACTCTCTCCACGTTGATCAGACACTGATCCTGGTAGGTCAGTGTCTGATCCACTTTCTGTGTTCCTTCTTAAGTCTATTATCAGCCTTTTTTGTTCTTGGTATCTGTTAAAGAAAAGTCTTGTGAGAGATCAAACTGTCTTTAATTCTTATATACACAAGTTTTCTTTCATTAAACTGTTCTTTTCAAACAGCTCACACTATAAGCAACAGCAATTATTTCATATTAACTTTATTTTGTATAATAAGTCTCTATATGACTCTTATAATTCTGCATTAGAGTTATGTAGTTGATGATAATGAATGAGAATTTGTGTGTCTGTTGCCATTCGTAAGCACATGAAAAATATTTAAGTGATATCTAGTTTCCTTGGTAGGCTGGAGGCGCCCCACTGTGAAGACTCAACATTTTTACAGCTGCTCTATATCATGTAACGAGACAGAGTATAACAACAGTGCCATTACAGTACTTTAGGAGAAAGAGAAGATAAAATTAAGACACATGTGCAACATCTGGGTATCTTTATTGTAGACGTTTCGCCATCCAGTGGCTTTATCAATACAAATTCCAGGACATGAAGATAGTAGAACTATGTACGTAGTTCTACTATCTTCAAGTTATGTCCTGGAATTTGTATTGATAAAGCCACTGGATGGCGAAACGTCTACAATAAAGATACCCAGATGTTGCACATGTGTCTTAATTTCATCTTGTCGGCATTGTATACCATTTTTGTACAAAGAGAAGATAAGAAGAAAAAACACAAGAACCCATAGCCCAACCTCTGGATCGTGCAACAATACAACAATTCTAAACATTTACGATATTATTCTCCCCAGGCTTCCGTTTGGACAGAAATGAGCAAGGAAATTAAATTTGCTGTCTCTTGTGAGTCGTCGTCCAAGCCGGTGAGAAAGAAGCCACCAGAGCAAGAGAACGGTCCTTCCTTCCTCTCCATGAAAACTTATGACCCAGCCTTCACCGCCTCTCAGCATTCCTTCTCATCCAAGGATCCAATCTCATGACAGCCACAGGTAAGTTACCTTTATCTCGTGGAAGCTTGTTTTGATACTCATTACTTTTCCGGCAAAGATATTTCATTTTACCTGGTAAGTTATTCTTTTTAGTTTGGGGCTGTCAATGTGTATGGTTATGTAGGTATATGGTTATCTAGTGTTATCTGGGAAGTGCGTTCTTCATTTTCGTTACATTATTCTATGTTTTAAATTGTCATTGTCAATATTGTTCCTATGTGCCTCTTAGTTAGTTTCGTTATCATTAATACAAGACTGTGTTTTGCAGGTTGGCAAATTCAGAATCATTGTATCATATATTTCTGTCAGTGTTTCTCGTCAACACTTGTGGTGTGAATGAGGCGCCTCCAATCTTGTTATCCTCGAGCATAATAACTGATCCTCCTCGCAGGCCGCCAAATGATCACTCGAGACTGGCCGACTGTTTAAAAAGATCCATGAACACAATGCTTACCTCTTATTAAAGGCTTAAAATATAATTGAAAAAATTTTCTCTGTATAGTTATTAATAATATTATTTTAAAATTTCCACGTAATGGTGGTCTTTCTATTTTAATGATCACAGCGCCAGTCTTCTAAATAATTTAACATTAGGCAATTTATTACACTATTTCTGTTTCATTGATATATGATTGCAAATTATTGTCATGTTCTGTCTGCTCAGGAACCAGCCAGAGAAACCCCACCAGCGAAGATCATGCAAGACGAATTCCCGTCTCCTTCCGTTGTAGCCAATCACAGCATTCAATCTCTGGATCGCATCTCCCGGCGCTCAGTCGAGTCATCTACTCGAGAGTCAACAATTGAAGTGAAGCAGGAGGGAGGTCTTCAGTCTCCAGATCTTCCCTTCCAGTTGATATCTTCAGTTTGACACTAAAGCAGCCTAGGTCACTTAATACCCAAGTTACAAAAACATCAATACATCGTTTCCAGTTTAAATCAAGACAACCGCAATCCATAAGAATCATACGTCTCTGCGATGTATACAAAGGGGAAATAATGTACGACCATATCTACCAAAACTTTGATTTTACAAAGTCACTGTATTGTCTAGTAGGATAGTAGGTATTGCCGATAAATACGGCAAATATTGTCAATGAATATGGCAGGTGTGTAGATGAATGGTTCAGAGAACCGACAAGTTGATAAATTAGACACATGTGCAACACTTGGGTATCTTTAATGAGGAAACGTTTCGCCACACAGTGGCTTCATCAGTCCATACAAAGGATGAACAGGAGGAGTTTGAGGTAATCAGTCCCTCAACCTTGAGTCGATGTAATCAGTCCATCTTTTCAAGATTGATTGACTAACTACATCGACTCAAGGCTGAGGGACTGATTACCTTAAACTCCAGGTCTTCACCATTCTCCTTTGTATGGACTGATGAAGCCACTGTGTGGCGATGCGTTTCCTCATTAAAGATTCCCAAGTGTTGCACATGTGTCTAATTTATCAACATGGCAGATACTATCGAATGGAATGGAAAAAGACTTAACGGACAGTATGTGTATAATATAAACATCGTGGCACTATAGACATTACTTTACAAAGTAATGACTTGATAAAGATCAGAACCGAGCCATCACCTGACTATACTAAAATCATGCGCCTCCATGTGCATGTATACCAACCAATAATTTGATAATTAAAGATACTGTGGAGACAACGCTGGTAAAATACTGTGGTACCAACATTGATACAATATTGTGGTGCAAATACTGGTACAATGTTGTGGTACTAACACTGGTACAATATTGTGGTGCCAACACTGTACCAATATTGTGTTGCAAACACTGGTACAATGCTGTGGTATTAACACTGGTACAATATTGTGGTACCAACATTGGTACAATATTGTGGTACCAACACTGGAACAATATTGTGGTGCAAACACTGGTACAATATTGTGGTACCAACATTTGTATAATATTGTGGTGCAAACACTGGTACAATATTGTGGTACCAACATTTGTATAATATTGTGCTGCAAACACTGGTACAATATTGTGGTACCAACATTTGCATAATATTGTGGTACCAACACAGCAACAATGTTGTGGTGCAAACACTGGTACAATATTGTGGTACCAACATTTGTACAATATTGTGGTGCAGCACTGGTACAATATTGTGGCACAACACAGGTACACAACTGTGGTACCAACACTGGGACAGTACTGTGGTACCAAAATTCGTACAGTACTTTGGTACCAACATTGCTACAGTACTGTGGTACCAACATTGGTACAGTTCTGTGGTATCAACACTGGTACAGTACTGTGGTACCAAAACTACTACAGTATTGGGGTACTAACACTGATACAGTACTGTGGTACCAACATTCGTACAATACTGTGGTACCAAAACTGATACAGTACTGTGGTACCAAAACTGGTCCAGTACTGTGGTACCAACACTGGTACAATACTGTGGTACCAACACTAGTACAGTACTGTGGTACCAACATTGGTACAATACTGTGGTACCAACACTAGTACATTATTGTGGTACGAACATTGGTATAATACTGTGCTACCAACACTGGTACAATACTGTGGTACGAACACTGGTACAATACTGTGGTACCAACACTGGCACAATACTGTGGTACCAACACTGGTACAATACTGTGGTACGAACATTGGTATAATACAAAGGTACCAACACTGGTACAATACAATGGTACCAACACTGGTACAATACTGTGGTACCAACACTGGTACAATACTGTGGTACCAACACTGGTACAATACTGTGGTACCAACACTGGCACAATGCTATGGTACGAACATTGGTATAATACTGTGGTAAAAACACTAGTACAGTACTGTGGTACCAACAATGGTACAATACTGTGGTACCAACACTAGTAAAGTACTGTGGTACCAACATTGGTACAATACTGTGGTACCAACACTGGTACAATACTGTGGTACCAACATTGGTATAATACTATAGTACCAACACTGGTGCAATACTGTGGTACCAACACTGGTACAATACTGTGGAACCAACACTAGTACAGTAATGTGGTACCAACATTGGTACAATACTGTGGTACCAACACTGGTACAATACTGTGGTACCAACATTGGTATAATACTATGGTATCAACATTGGTATAGTACTATGGTACCAACATTGGTACAATACTGTGGTACCAACATTGGTATAATACTGCGGAACCAACACTGGTACAATACTGTGGTACCAACATTGGTACAATACTGTGGTACCAACACTGGTACAATACTGTGGTACCAACATTGGTATAATACTATAGTACCAACATTGGTATAATACTATGGTACCAACAGTGGTACAATACTGTGGTACCAACACTGGTACAATACTGTGGAACCAACACTAGTACAGTAATGTGGTACCAACTTTGGTACAAAACTGTGGTACCAACACTGGTACAATACTGTGGTACCAACATTGGAACAATACTGTGGTACCAACACTAGTACAATACTGTGGTACCAACACTGGTACAATACTGTGGTACCAACACTGGTACAATACTATGGTACTAACACTGGTACAATACTGTGGAACCAACACTAGTACAGTAATGTGGCACCAACATTGGTACAATACTGTGTTACCAACACTGGTACAATACTGTGGTACCAACATTGGTATAATACTATGGTACCAACATTGGTATAATACTATGGTACCAACACTAGTACAATACTTTGGTACCAACATTGGTATAATACTGTGGTACCAACACTGGTACAATACTGTGGTACCAACATTGGTACAATACTGTGGTACCAACACTGGTACAATACTGTGGTACCAACATTGGTATAATACTATGGTACCAACATTGGTATAATGCTATTGTACCATTGTTGGTACTATGGAACCAACACTGGTACAATACTGTGGTACCAACACTGGTACAATACTGTGGTACCAACATTGGTACAATACTGTGGTAACAACACTGGTACAATACTGTGGTACCAACACTGGTACAATACTGTGGTACCAACACTGGTACAATACTGTGATACCAACGCTGGTACAATACTGTGGAACCATCACTAGTACAGTAATGTGGTACCAACATTAGTACAATACTGAGGTACCAACACTGGTACAATACAGTGGTACCAACATTGGTATAATACTATGGTACCAACATTGGTATAATACTATGGTACCAACACTGGTAAAATACTGTGGTACCAACATTGGTATAATACTGTGGTACCAACACTGGTTCAATACTGTGGTACCAACATTGGTACAATACTGTGGTACCAACACTGGTACAATACTGTGGTACCAACATTGGTATAATGCTATGGTACCAACATTGGTATAATACTATGGCACCAACACTGGTACAATACTGTGGTACCAACACTGGTACAATACTGTGGTACCAACATTGGTATAATACTATAGTACCAACACTGGTACAATACTGTGGTGCCAACATTGGTACAATACTGTGGTACCATCACTGGTACAATACTGTGGTACCAACATTGGTGTAATACTATGGTACCAACACTGGTACAATACTGTGGTACCAACACTGGTACAATATTATGGTACCAACACTGGTACAATACTGCGGTACCAACATTGGTACAATACTGTGGTACCAACACTGGTACAATACTGTGGTACCAACACTGGTACAATACTGTGGTACCAACACTGGTACAATACTGTGGTACCAACACTGGTACAATACTGTGGAACCAACACTAGTACAGTAATGTGGTACCAACATTGGTACAATACTGTGGTACCAACACTGGTACAATACTGTGGTAACAACATTGGTATAATACTTTGGTACCAACTTTGGCATAATACTATGGTACCAACACTGGTACAATACTGTGGTACCAACATTGGTATAATACTGTGGTACCAACACTGATACAATACTGTGGTACCAACATTGGAACAATAATGTGGTACCAACACTGGTACAATACTGTGGTACCAACATTGGTATAATACTATGGTACCAACATTGGTATAATGCTATTGTACCAACACTGGTACAATACTGTGGTACCAACACTGGTACAATACTGTGGTACCAACATTGGTATAATACTATGGTACCAACACTGGAACAATACTGTTGTTCCGACATTAGTACAATACTGCGGTACCAACACTGGTACAATTTTGTGGTACCAACATTGGTATAATACTATGGTACCGACACTGGTACAATACTGTGGTACCAACACTGGTACAATACTGTGGTACCAACATTGGTACAATACTATGGTACCAACTCATGTACAATACTGTGGTACCAACATTGGTACAATGCTGTGGTACCAACACTGGTACTATACTGTGGTACCAACACTGGTACAATACAGTGGTACCAACATTGGTACAATACTGTGGTACCAACACTGGTACAATACTGTGGTACCAACACTGGTACAATACTGTGGTACCAACATTGGTACAATACTATGGCACCAACACTGGTACAATACTGTGGTACCAACATTGGTACAATACTGTGGTACCAACACTGAAACAATACTGTGGTACCAACACTGGTACAATACTGTGGTACCAACACTGGTACAATACTGTGGTACCAACATTGGTACAATACTGTGGTACCAACACTGGTACAATACTGTGGTACCAACATTGGTACAATACTGTGGTACCAACACTGGTACAATACTGTGGTACCAACATTGGTATAATAATATGGTACCAACATTGGTATAATACTATGGTACCAACATTGGTATAATACTATGGTACCAACAGTGGTACAATACTGTGGTACCAACACTGGTACAATACTGTGGTAGCAACACTGGTACAATACTGTGGTACCAACTTTGGTACAATACTGTGGTACCAACACTGGTACAATACTGTGGTACCAACACTGGTACAATACTGTGGTACCAACATTGGTACAATACTATGGTTCCAACACTGGTACAATACTGTGGTACCAACATTGGTACAATACTGTGGTACCAACACTGGAACAATACTGTGGTACCAACACTGGTACAATACTGTGGTACCAACACTGGTACAATACTGTGGTACCAACATTGGTACAATACTGTGGTACCAACACTGGTACAATACTGTGGTACCAACATTGGTACAATACTGTGGTACCAACACTGGTACAATACTGTGGTACCAACACTGGTACAATACTGTGGTACCAACACTGGTACAATACTGTGGTACCAACATTGGTATAATAATATGGTACCAACATTGGAATAATACTATGGTACCAACATTGGTATAATAACATGGTACCAACAGTGGTACAATACTGTGGTACCAACACTGGTACAATACTGTGGTACCAACATTGGTACAATACTGTGGTACCAACATTGGTACAATACTGTGGTACCAACATTGGTATAATACTATGGTACCAACATTGGAATAACACTAAGGTACCAACACTGGTACAATACTGTGGTACCAACACTGGTACAATACTGTGGTACCAACACTGGTACAATACTGTGGTACCAACACTGGTACAATACTGTGGTACCAACACTGGTACAATACTGTGGTACCAACACTGGTACAATACTGTGGTGCCAACACTGGTACAATACTGTGGTACCAACACTGGTACAATACTGTGGTACCAACACTGGTACAATACTGTGGTACCAACACTGGTACAATACTGTGGTACCAACACTGGTACAATACTGTGGTACCAACACTGGTACAATACTGTGGTACCAACACTGGTACAATACTGTGGTACCAACATTGGTACAATACTGTGGTACCAACACTGGTACAATACTGTGGAACCAACACTGGTACAATACTGTGGTACCAACACTGGTACAATACTGTGGTACCAACACTGGTATAATACTATGGTACCAACACTGGTACAATACTGTGGTACCAACATTGGTACAGTACTATGGTACCAACACTGGTACAATACTGTGGTACCAACACTGGTACAATACTGTGTTACCAAAACTGGTACAATACTATGGTACCGACACTGGTACAATACTGTGGTACCAACACTGGTACAACACTGTGGTACCAACACTGGTACAATACTCTGGTACCAACACTGATACAATACTGTGGTACCAACACTGGTACAATACTGTGGTGCCAACACTGGTACAATACTGTGGTACCAACACTGGTACAATGCTGTGGTACCAACACTGGTACAATACTGTGGTACCAACATTGGTACAATACTGTGGTACCAACACTGGTACAATACTGTGGTACCAACATTGGTACAATACTGTGGTACCAACACTGGTACAATACTGTGGTACCAACATTTGTATAATACTGGTACCAATACTTGGTACAATACTGTACCAACATTGGTATAATACTATGGTACCAACACTGGTACAATACTGTGGTACCAACACTGGTACAATACTGTGGAACCAACACTGGTACAATACTGTGTTACCAACACAATAGTGTGGTACCAACGCTTGGTACAATACTGGGTACCAACACTGGTACAATACTGTGGTACCAACAGTGGTACAATACTGTGGTTACCAACACTGGTACAATACTATGGTACCAACAATACTGTGTACCAACACTGGTACAACACTGTGGTACCAACACTGGGTACAATACTGTGGTACCAACAACACTGGTACAATACTGTGGTACCAACACTGGTACAATACTGTGGTACCAACACTGGTACAATACTGTGGTACCAACACTGGTACAATACTGTGGTACCAACACTGGTACAATACTGTGGTACCAACACTGGTACAATACTGTGGTACCAACACTGGTACAATACTGTGGTACCAACACTGGTACAATACTGTGGTACCAACACTGGTACAATACTGTGGTACCAACACTGGTACAATACTGTGGTACCAACACTGGTACAATACTGTGGTACCAACATTGGTACAATACTGTGGTACCAACACTGGTACAATACTGTGGTACCAACACTGGTACAATACTGTGGTACCAACACTGGTACAATACTGTGGTACCAACACTGGTACAATACTGTGGTACCAACACTGGTACAATACTGTGGTACCAACACTGGTACAATACTGTGGTACCAACACTGGTACAATACTGTGGTACCAACACTGGTACAATACTGTGGTACCAACACTGGTACAATACTGTGGTACCAACACTGGTACAATACTGTGGTACCAACACTGGTACAATACTGTGGTACCAACACTGGTACAATACTGTGGTACCAACACTGGTACAATACTGTGGTACCAACACTGGTACAATACTGTGGTACCAACACTGGTACAATACTGTGGTACCAACACTGGTACAATACTGTGGTACCAACACTGGTACAATACTGTGGTACCAACACTGGTACAATACTGTGGTACCAACACTGGTACCAACACTGGTACAATACTGTGGTACCAACACTGGTACAATACTGTGGTACCAACACTGGTACAATACTGTGGTACCAACACTGGTACAATACTGTGGTACCAACACTGGTACCAATACTGTGGTACCAACACTGGTACAATACTGTGGTACCAACACTGGTACAATACTGTGGTACCAACACTGGTACAATACTGTGGTACCAACACTGGTACAATACTGTGGTACCAACACTGGTACAATACTGTGGTACCAACACTGGTACAATACTGTGGTACCAACACTGGTACAATACTGTGGTACCAACACTGGTACAATACTGTGGTACCAACACTGGTACAATACTGTGGTACCAACATTGGTACAATACTGTGGTACCAACACTGGTACAATACTGTGGTACCAACACTGGTACAATACTGTGGTACCAACACTGGTACAATACTGTGGTACCAACACTGGTACAATACTGTGGTACCAACACTGGTACAATACTGTGGTACCAACACTGGTACAATACTGTGGTACCAACACTGGTACAATACTGTGGTACCAACACTGGTACAATACTGTGGTACCAACACTGGTACAATACTGTGGTACCAACACTGGTACAATACTGTGGTACCAACACTGGTACAATACTGTGGTACCAACACTGGTACAATACTGTGGTACCAACACTGGTGGTACCAACACTACAATCCTGTGGTACCAACACTGGTACAATACTGTGGTACCAACACTGGTACAATACTGTGGTACCAACACTGGTACAATACTGTGGTACCAACACTGGTACAATACTGTGGTACCAACACTGGTACAATACTGTGGTACCAACACTGGTACAATACTGTGGTAACACTGGTACAATACTGTGGTACCAACACTGGTACAATACTGTGGTACCAACACTGGTACAATACTGTGGTACCAACACTGGTACAATACTGTGGTACCAACACTGGTACAATACTGTGGTACCAACACTGGTACAATACTGTGGTACCAACACTGGTACAATACTGTGGTACCAACACTGGTACAATACTGTGGTACCAACACTGGTACAATACTGTGGTACCAACACTGGTACAATACTGTGGTACCAACACTGGTACAATACTGTGGAACCAACACTGGTACAATACTGTGGTACCAACACTGGTACAATACTGTGGTACCAACATTGGTATAATACTATGGTACCAACACTGTTACAATACTGTGGTACCAACATTAGTACAATACTGTGGTACCAACACTGGTACAATACTGTGGTACCAACACTGGTATAATACTATGGTACCAACACTGGTACAATACTACTGTGGTACCAACATTGGTACAGTACTATGGTACCAACACTGGTACAATACTGTGGTACCAACACTGGTACAATACTGTGTTACCAACACTGGTACAATACTATGGTACCGACACTGGTACAATACTGTAGTACCAACACTGGTACAACACTGTGGTACCAACACTGGTACAATACTGTGTTACCAACACTGGTACAATACTGTGGTACCAACACTGGTACAATACTGTGGTACCAACACTGGTACAATACTGTGGTACCAACACTGGTACAATACTGTGGTACCAACACTGGTACAATACTGTGGTACCAACACTGGTACAATACTGTGGTACCAACACTGGTACAATACTGTGGTACCAACACTGGTACAATACTGTGGTACCAACACTGGTACAATACTGTGGTACCAACACTGGTACAATACTGTGGTACCAACACTGGTACAATACTGTGGTACCAACACTGGTACAATACTGTGGTACCAACACTGGTACAATACTGTGGTACCAACACTGGTACAATACTGTGGTACCAACACTGGTACAATACTGTGGTACCAACACTGGTACAATACTGTGGTACCAACACTGGTACAATACTGTGGTACCAACACTGGTACAATACTGTGGTACCAACACTGGTACAATACTGTGGTACAATACTATGGTACACACTGGTACAATACTGTGGTACCAACACTGGTACAATACTGTGGTACCAACACTGGTACAATACTGTGGTACCAACACTGGTACAATACTGTGGTACCAACACTGGTACAATACTGTGGTACCAACACTGGTACAATACTGTGGTACCAACACTGGTACAATACTGTGGTACCAACACTGGTACAATACTGTGGTACCAACACTGGTACAATACTGTGGTACCAACACTGGTACAATACTATGGTACCAACACTGGTACAATACTGTGGTACCAACACTGGTACAATACTGTGGTACCAACACTGGTACAATACTGTGGTACCAACACTGGTACAATACTGTGGTACCAACACTGGTACAATACTGTGGTACCAACACTGGTACAATACTGTGGTACCAACACTGGTACAATACTGTGGTACCAACACTGGTACAATACTGTGGTACCAACACTGGTACAATACTGTGGTACCAACACAATACTGTGGTACCAATACAATACTGTGTACCAACACTGGTACCTAACACACTGGTACAATACTGTGGTACCAACACTGGTACAATACTGTGGTACCAACACTGGTACAATACTGTGGTACCAACACTGGTACAATACTGTGGTACCAACACTGGTACAATACTGTGGTACCAACACTGGTACAATACTGTGGTACCAACACTTGTACAAAACAGAGGTACCAACACAATGGTACAATACTACTATGGTACCAACACTGGTACAATACTGTGGTACCAACACTGGTACAATACTGTGGTACCAACTGGTACAATACTGGTACCAACACTGGTACAATACTACTGTGGTACCAACACTGGTACAATACTGTGGTACCAACACTGGTACAATACTGTGGTACCAACACTGGTACAATACTGTGGTACCAACACTGGTACAATACTGTGGTACCAACACTGGTACAATACTGTGGTACCAACACTGGTACAATACTGTGGTACCAACACTGGTACAATACTGTGGTACCAACACTGGTACAATACTGTGGTACCAACACTGGTACAATACTGTGGTACCAACACTGGTACAATACTGTGGTACCAACACTGGTACAATACTGTGGTACCAACACTGGTACAATACTGTGGTACCAACACTGGTACAATACTGTGGTACCAACACTGGTACAATACTGTGGTACCAACAATACTGGTACCAACACTGGTACAATACTGTGGTACCAACACTGGTACAATACTGTGGTACCAACACTGGTACAATACTGTGGTACCAACACTGGTACAATACTGTGGTACCACTGGTACACTGGTACCAACACTGGTACAATACTGTGGTACCAACACTGGTACAATACTGTGGTACCAACACTGGTACAATACTGTACCAACACTGGTACAATACTGTGGTACCAACACTGGTACAATACTGTGGTACCAACACTGGTACAATACTGTGGTACCAACACTGGTACAATACTGTGGTACCAACACTGGTACAATACTGTGGTACCAACACTGGTACAATACTGTGGTACCAACACTGGTACAATATTGTGGTACCAACACTGGTACAATACTGTGGTACCAACACTGGTACAATACTGTGGTACCAACACTGGTACAATACTGTGGTACCAACACTGGTACAATACTGTGGTACCAACACTGGTACAATACTGTGGTACCAACACTGGTACAATACTGTGGTACCAACACTGGTACACTGTCGTACCAACACTGGTACAATGTGGTACCAACACTGGTACAATAATGTGGTACCAACACTGGTACAATACTGTGGTACCAACACTGGTACAATACTGTGGTACCAACACTGGTACAATACTGTGGTACCAACACTGGTACAATACTGTGGTACCAACACTGGTACAATACTGTGGTACCAACACTGGTACAATACTGTGGTACCAACACTGGTACAATACTGTGGTACCAACACTGGTACAATACTGTGGTACCAACACTGGTACAATACAATGTGGTACCAACACTGGTACAATACTGTGGTACCAACACTGGTACAATACTGTGGTACCAACACTGGTGGTACCAACACTGGTACTATGTGTACCAACACTGGTACAATACTGTTGTACCAACACTGGTACAATACTGTGGTACCAACACTGGTACAATACTGTGGTACCAACACTGGTACAATACTGTGGTACCAACACTGGTACAATACTGTGGTACCAACACTGGTACAATACTGTGGTACCAACACTGGTACAATACTGTGGTACCAACACTGGTACAATACTGTGGTACCAACACTGGTACAATACTGTGGTACCAACACTGGTACAATACTGTGGTACCAACACTGGTACAATACTGTGGTACCAACACTGGTACAATACTGTGGTACCAACACTGGTACAATACTGTGGTACCAACACTGGTACAATACTGTGGTACCAACACTGGTACAATACTGTGGTACCAACACTGGTACAATACTGTGGTACCAACACTGGTACAATACTGTGGTACCAACACTGGTACAATACTGTGGTACCAACACTGGTACAATACTGTGGTACCAACACTGGTACAATACTGTACCAACACTGGTACAATACACCACACTGGTACAATACTGTGGTACCAACATTGGTACAATACTGTGGTACCAACACTGGTACAATACTGTGGTACCAACACTGGTACAATACTGTGGTACCAACATTGGTACAATACTGTGGTACCAACACTGGTACAATACTGTGGTACCAACACTGGTACAATACTGTGGTACCAACACTGGTACAATACTGTGGTACCAACACTGGTACAATACTGTGGTACCAACACTGGTACAATACTGTGGTACCAACACTGGTACAATACTGTGGTACCAACACTGGTACAATACTGTGGTACCAACATTGGTACAATACTGTGGTACCAACACTGGTACAATACTGTGGTACCAACACTGGTACAATACTGTGGTACCAACACTGGTACAATACTGTGGTACCAACATTGGTACCAACACTGGTACAATACTGTGGTACCAACACTGGTACAATACTGTGGTACCAACACTGGTACAATACTGTGGTACCAACACTGGTACAATACTGTGGTACCAACACTGGTACAATACTGTGGTACCAACACTGGTACAATACTGTGGTACCAACACTGGTACAATACTGTGGTACCAACACTGGTACAATACTGTGGTACCAACACTGGTACAATACTGTGGTACCAACACTGGTACAATACTGTGGTACCAACACTGGTACAATACTGTGGTACCAACACTGGTACAATACTGTGGTACCAACACTGGTACAATACTGTGGTACCAACACTGGTACAATACTGTGGTACCAACACTGGTACAATACTGTGGTACCAACACTGGTACAATACTGTGGTACCAACACTGGTACAATACTGTGGTACCAACACTGGTACAATACTGTGGTACCAACACTGGTACAATACTGTGGTACCAACACTGGTACAATACTGTGGTACCAACACTGGTACAATACTGTGGTACCAACACTGGTAGAATACTGTGGTACCAACACAATACTGTGGTACAATGGTACAATGTGGTACCAACACTGGTACAATACTGTGGTACCAACACTGGTACAATACTGTGGTACCAACACTGGTACAATACTGTGGTACCAACACTGGTACAATACTGTGTTACCAACACTGGTACAATACTGTGGTACCAACACTGGTACAATACTGTGGTACCAACACTGGTACAATACTGTGGTACCAACACTGGTACAATACTGTGGTACCAACACTGGTACAATACTGTGGTACCAACACTGGTACAATACTGTGGTACCAACACTGGTACAATACTGTGGTACCAACACTGGTACAATACTGGTGGTACCAAACACTGGTACAATACTGTGGTACCAACACTGGTACAATACTGTGGTACCAACACTGGTACAATACTGTGGTACCAACACTGGTACAATACTGTGGTACCAACACTGGTACAACACTACTGTGGTACCAACACTGGTACAATACTGTGGTACCAACACTGGTACAATACTGTGGTACCAACACTGGTACAATACTGTGGTACCAACACTGGTACAATACTGTGGTACCAACAACACTGGTACAATACTGTGGTACCAACACTGGTACAATACTGTGGTACCAACACTGGTACCAACACTGGTACAATACTGTGGTACCAACACTGGTACAATACTGTGGTACCAACACTGGTACAATACTGTGGTACCAACACTGGTACAATACTGTGGTACCAACACTGGTACAATACTGTGGTACCAACACTGGTACACTACTGAGGTACCAACACTGGTACCAACACTGGTACAATACTGTGGTACCAACACTGGTACAATACTGTGGTACCAACACTGGTACAATACTGTGGTACCAACACTGGTACAATACTGTGGTACCAACACTGGTACAATACTGTGGTACCAACACTGGTACAATACTGTGGTACCAACACTGGTACAATACTGTGGTACCAACACTGGTACAATACTGTGGTACCAACACTGGTACAATACTGTGGTACCAACACTGGTACAATACTGTGGTACCAACACTGGTACAATACTGTGGTACCATGGTACAATACTGTGGTACCAACACTGTTACAATACCGTGGTACCAACACTGGTACAATACTGTGGTACCAACACTGGTACAATACTGTGGTACCAACACTGGTACAATACTGTGGTACCAACACTGGTACAATACTGTGGTACCAACACTGGTACAATACTGTGGTACCAACACTGGTACAATACTGTGGTACCAACACTGGTACAATACTGTGGTACCAACACTGGTACAATACTGTGGTACCAACACTGGTACAATACTGTGGTACCAACACTGGTACAATACTGTGGTACCAACACTGGTACAATACTGTGGTACCAACACTGGTACAATACTGTGGTACCAACACTGGTACAATACTGTGGTACCAACACTGGTACAATACTGTGGTACCAACACTGGTACAATACTGTGGTACCAACACTGGTACAATACTGTGGTACCAACACTGGTACAATACTGTGGTACCAACACTGGTACAATACTGTGGTACCAACACTGGTACAATACTGTGGTACCAACACTGGTACAATACTGTGGTACCAACACTGGTACAATACTGGTACAACACTGGCCCAATACTGTGGTACCAACACTGGTACAATACTGTGGTACCAACACTGGTACAATACTGTGGTACCAACACTGGTACAATACTGGGTACCAAACACTGGTACAATACTGTGGTACCAACATTGGTACAATACTGTGGTACTGGTACCAACACTGGTATAATACTATGGTACCAACACTGGTACAATACTGTGGTACCAACATTGGTACAGTACTATGGTACCAACACTGGTACAATACTGTGGTACCAACACTGGTACAGTACTGTGTTACCAACAACTGGTACAATACTGTGGTACCAACACTGGTACAATACAGTGGTACCAACACTGGTACAATACTGTGGTACCAACACTGGTACAATACTGTGGTACCAACACTGGTACAATACTGTGGTACCAACACTGGTACAATACTGTGGTACCAACACTGGTACAATACTGTGGTACCAACACTGGTACAATACTGTGGTACCAACACTGGTACAATACTGTGGTACCAACACTGGTACAATACTGTGGTACCAACACTGGTACAATACTGTGGTACCAACACTGGTACAATACTGTGGTACCAACACTGGTACAATACTGTGGTACCAACACTGGTACAATACTGTGGTACCAACACTGGTACAATACTGTGGTACCAACACTGGTACAATACTGTGGTACCAACACTGGTACAATACTGTGGTACCAACACTGGTACAATACTGTGGTACCAACACTGGTACAATACTGTGGTACCAACACTGGTACAATACTGTGGTACCAACACTGGTACAATACTGTGGTACCAACACTGGTACAATACTGTGGTACCAACACTGGTACAATACTGTGGTACCAACACTGGTACAATACTGTGGTACCAACACTGGTACAATACTGTGGTACCAACACTGGTACAATACTGTGGTACCAACACTGGTACAATACTGTGGTACCAACACTGGTACAATACTGTGGTACCAACACTGGTACAATGGTACTGTGGTACCAACATTGGTACAATACTGTGTACCAACACTGGTACAATACTGTGGTACCAACACTGGTACCAACACTGGTACAATACTGGTACAATACTGTGGTACCAACACTGGTACCTGTGTTACCACATTGGTACAATACTGTGGTACCAACACTGGTACAATACTGTGGTACCAACACTGGTACAATACTGTGGTACCAACACTGGTACAATACTGTGGTACCAACATTGGTACAATACTGTGGTACCAACATTGGTACAATACTGTGGTACCAACACTGGTACAATACTGTGGTACCAACACTGGTACAATACTATGGTACCAACATTGGTACAATACTGTGGTACCAACACTGGTACAATACTGTGTTACCAACACTGGTACAATACTGTGGTACCAACACTGGTACAATACTGTGGTACCAACACTGGTACAATACTGTGGTACCAACATTGGTACAATACTGTGGTACCAACACTGGTACAATACTGTGGTACCAACACTGGTACAATACTGTGGTACCAACACTGGTACAATACTGTGGTACCAACACTGGTACAATACTGTGGTACCAACATTGGTACAATACTGTGGTACCAACACTGGTACAATACTGTGGTACCAACACTGGTACAATACTATGGTACCAACACTGGTACAATACTGTGGTACCAACACTGGTACAATACTGTGGTACCAACACTGGTACAATACTGTGGTACCAACACTGGTACAATACTGTGGTACCAACACTGGTACAATACTGTGGTACCAACACTGGTACAATACTGTGGTACCAACACTGGTACAATACTGTGGTACCAACACTGGTACAATACTGTGGTACCAACACTGGTACAATACTGTGGTACCAACACTGGTACAATACTGTGGTACCAACACTGGTACAATACTGTGGTACCAACATTGGTACAATACTGTGGTACCAACACTGGTACAATACTGTGGTACCAACACTGGTACAATACTGTGGTACCAACACTGGTACAATACTGTGGTACCAACACTGGTACAATACTGTGGTACCAACATTGGTACAATACTATGGTACCAACACTGGTACAATACTGTGGTACCAACACTGGTACAATACTGTGGTACCAACATTGGTACAATACTGTGGTACCAACACTGGTACAATACTGTGGTACCAACACTGGTACAATACTATGGTACCAACATTGGTACAATACTGTGGTACCAACACTGGTACAATACTGTGGTACCAACACTGGTACAATGCTGTGGTACCAACACTGGTACAATACTGTGGTACCAACACTGGTACAATACTGTGGTACCAACATTTGTACAATACTGTGGTACCAACACTGGTACAATACTTTGGTACCAACACTGGTACAATACTGTGGTACCAACACTGGTACAATACTGTGGTACCAACACTGGTACAATACTGTGGTACCAACATTGGTACAATACTGTGGTACCAACACTGGTACAATACTGTGGTACCAACACTGGTACAATACTGTGTTACCAACATTGTTACAATACTTTGGTACCAACACTGGTACAATACTGTGGTACCGACACTGGTACAATACTATGGTACCAACACTGGTACAATACTATGGTACGAACACTGGTACAATACTATGGTACCAACACTGGTACAATACTATGGTACCAACACTGGTACAATACTGTGGTACCAACACTGGTACAATACTATGGTACCAACACTGGTACAATACTATGGTACCAACACTGGTACAATACTGTGGTACCAACACTGGTACAATACTATGGTACCAACACTGGTACAATACTATGGTACCAACACTGGTACAATACTGTGGTACCAACATTGGTACAATACTGTGGTACCAACACTGGTACAATACTATGGTACCAACACTGGTACAATACTATGGTACCAACACTGGTACAATACTGTGGTACGAACACTGGTACAATACTATGGTACCATCACTGGTACAATACTATGGTACGAACACTGGTACAATACTGTGGTACCAACACTGGTACAATACTCTGGCACCAACACTGGCACAATACTGTGGTACCAACACTGGTACAATACTATGCTA
Source organism: Cherax quadricarinatus (assembly GCF_038502225.1). Taxonomy (NCBI): domain Eukaryota; kingdom Metazoa; phylum Arthropoda; class Malacostraca; order Decapoda; family Parastacidae; genus Cherax; species Cherax quadricarinatus. The sequence continues at coordinate 50,725,818 of NC_091307.1, forward strand.
CCAACACTGGTACAATACTGTGGTACCAACACTGGTACAATACTGTGGTACCAACACTGGTACAATACTGTGGTACCAACACTGGTACAATACTGTGGTACCAACACTGGTACAATACTGTGGTACCAACACTGGTACAATACTGTGGTACCAACATTGGTACAATACTGTGGTACCAACACTGGTACAATATTGTGGTACCAACATTGGTACAATACTGTGGTACCAACACTGGTACAATACTGTGGTACCAACACTGGTACAATACTGTGGTACCAACACTGGTACAATACTGTGGTACCAACACTGGTACAATACTGTGGTACGAACATTGGTACAATACTGTGGTACCAACACTGGTACAATACTGTGGTACCAACATTGGTACAATACTGTGGTACCAACACTGGTGCAATACTGTTGTACCAACATTGGTACAATACTGTGGTACCAACACTGGTACAATACTGTGGTACCAACACTGGTACAATATTGTTGTGTTGTGTAAAATTTTCTTATTTAATATCAACATAAAATTACTTTGTGTGCAAATATTATTCATTTAAAAAAATATATACGTGGAAATATTAAAAAGAATATATTCATTATACATATGTACAATGTACAATATACACAATATATACTGTATATACTGTTTGTACAGTATATATTATGTATGTCTCAAGTTTTGGAAAATAAATGACAGTTAACACACACACTCATACACACACACACACACACACACACACACACACACACACACACACACACACACACACACACACACACACACACACACACACACACACACACACACACACACACACACTCACACACACAAACACACACACACTCACACACACACTCACACACACATGGAAGGCATGGACATGATTGGAGAAAGAGACTACATTGTAGGTACAATTCATTCCGGAGAACATAAAGTAGTCATTGGAGTGATGTATAACCCACCACAGAACTGCAGGAGGCCAAGAGAGGAGTACGAAGAAAACAACAGGGTGATGGTGGACACACTGGCTGAGGTGGCAAGAAGAGCTCGCTCGAGCAGAGCAAAATTACTGGTAATGGGCGATTTCAACCACAGGGAGATCGACTGGGAAAACCTGGAGCCACATGGGGGTCCCGAAACATGGAGAGCCAAGATGATGGATGTGGTACTTGAAAACCTCATGCATCAACATGTCAGGGACACAACCAGAGAGAGAGGGGAGGATGAGCCAGCAAGACTGGATCTTGTGTTCACCCTGAGCAGCTCAGACATTGAGGACATCACTTATGAGAGGCCCCTTGGAGCTAGCGATCATGTGGTTCTGAGTTTTTACTATATAGTAGAGTTACAAGTGGAGAAGGTAACAGGAACTGAAGGGGACAGGCCAAATTATAAAAGGGGGGACTACACAGGTATGAGAAACTTCCTGCAGGAGGTTCAGTGGGACAGAGAAATGGTAGGAAAATCAGTAAACGAGATGATGGAATATGTGGCAACAAAGTGCAAGGAGGCAGAGGAAAGTTTTGTTCCCAAGGGAAACAGAAATAATAGGAAGACCAAAACGAGTCCTTGGTTTACCCGAAGGTGTAGGGAGGCAAAAACTAAGTGCAACAGAGAATGGAAAAGGTACAGGAGGCATAGGACCCAGGAAAACAAGGAGATTAGTAGAAGAGCCAGAAACGAGTATGCACAGATAAGGAGGGAGGCCCAGCGACAGTATGAAAACGACATAGCATCGAAAGTCAAATCTGACCCGAAACTGCTGTATAGCCACATTAGGAGGAAGACAACAGTCAAGGACCAGGTGATAAGGCTGAGGAAAGAAGGTGGAGAACTCACAAGAAACGATCAAGAGGTATGTGAGGAGCTAAACAAGAGATTTAAGGAAGTATTTACAGTAGAGACAGGAAGGACTCTGGGGGGACAGACCAGACGGGGACACCAGCAAGGAATACACCAACAAGTGTTGGACGACATACATACAGATGAGGAGGGGGTGAAGAAACTGCTAAGGGACATCGATACCTCAAAGGCAATGGGACCAGACAACATCTCCCCGTGGGTCCTTAGAGAGGGAGCAGATATATTGTGCGTGCCACTTACCACAATCTTCAACACATCCCTGGAAACTGGGCAACTACCTGAGGTATGGAAGACGGCAAATGTAGTTCCCATTTTTAAAAAAGGAGACAGAAAAGAGGCACTAAACTATAGACCTGTGTCATTGACGTGTATAGTATGCAAAATTATGGAGAAGATTATCAGGAGGAGAGTGGTGGAGCACCGGGAACGGAACAGGAGTATAAATCCCAACCAGCACGGATTCACGGAAGGCAAATCCTGTGTCACAAACCTTCTGGAGTTTTATGATAAAATAACAGAAGTAAGACAAGAGAGAGAGGGGTGGGTTGATTGCATCTTCTTGGACTGCAAGAAGGCCTTTGACACAGTTCCTCACAAGAGATTAGTGCAGAAGCTAGAGCATCAGGCGCATATAACAGGAAGGGCACTGCAATGGATCAGAGAATACCTGACAGGGAGGCAACAACGAGTCATGGTACGTAATGATGTATCACAGTGGGCACCTGTGACGAGCGGGGTCCCACAGGGGTCGGTCCTAGGACCAGTGCTATTTTTGGTATATGTGAACGACATGACGGAAGGGTTAGACTCAGAAGTGTCCCTGTTTGCAGATGATGTGAAGTTAATGAGGAGAATTAAATCTGATGAGGACCAGGCAGGACTTCAAAGAGACCTGGACAGACTGGACACCTGGTCCAGCAAATGGTTTCTCGAATTTAATCCTGCCAAATGCAAAGTCATGAAGATGGGGGAGGGGCACAGAAGACCACAGACAGAGTATAGGCTAGGTGGCCAAAGACTGCAAACCTCACTCAAGGAGAAAGATCTTGGGGTGAGTATAACACCGAGCATGTCTCCGGAAGCACACATCAATCAGATAACTGCTGCAGTATATGGGCGCCTGGCAAACCTGAGAACAGCATTCCGATACCTTAGTAAGGAATCATTCAAGACACTGTACACCGTGTATGTCAGGCCCATACTGGAGTATGCAGCACCTGTTTGGAACCCGCACTTGATAAAGCACGTCAAGAAACTAGAGAAAGTACAAAGGTTTGCGACAAGGTTAGTTCCAGAGCCAAGGGGAATGTCCTATGAGGAAAGATTAAGGGAAATCGGCCTGACCACACTGGAGGACAGGAGGGTCAGGGGAGACATGATAACGACATATAAAATACTGCGTGGAATAGACAAGGTGGACAAAGACAGGATGTTCCAGGGAGGGGACACAGAAACAAGAGGCCACAATTGGAAGTTGAAGACACAAATGAGTCAGAGAGATAGTAGGAAGTATTTCTTCAGTCATAGAGTTTTAAGGCAGTGGAATAGCCTAGAAAATGACGTAGTGGAGGCAGGAACCATACACAGTTTTAAGACGAGGTTTGATAAAGCTCATGGAGCGGGGAGAGAGAGGGCCTAGTAGCAACCGGTGAAGAGGCGGGGCCAGGAGCTAGGACTCGACCCCTGCAGCCACAAATAGGTGAGCACACACACACACACACACACAAACACACTCACACACACACACAAACACACACACACACTCACACACACACAAACACACACACACACACACACACACACACACACACACACACACACACACACACACACAAAACACACACACACTCACACACACACACACACACACACACACACACACACACACACACACACACACACACACAAACACACACACTCACACACACACACTCACACACACACAAACACACACACACACACACACACACACACACACACACACACACACAAACACACACACACTCACACACACACTAACACACTCACACACACACACACACACACACACACACTCACACACACACACACACACACACACACACACACACACACACACACACACACACACACACACACACACACACACACACACACAAACACACACACACACACACACACACACACACACACACACACACACTCACACACACACACACACACACACACACACACACACTCAAGGGAATGTCGTACGAGGAAAGGTTGAGGGAAATCGGACTGACGACACTGGAGGACAGAAGGGTCAGATGAGACATGATAATGACATACAAGATACTGCGGGGAATAGACAAGGTGGACAGAGATAAGATGTTCCAGAGAGGGGACACAGAAACAAGAGGTCACAACTGGAAGCTGAAGACTCAGACGAGTCACAGGGACGTTAGGAAGTATTTCTTCAGTCATAGAGTCGTCAGGAAGTGGATTAGCCTAGCAAGTGAAGTAGTGGAGGCAGGAACCATACATAGTTTTAAGAAGAGATATGGCAAAGCTCAGGAAGCAGAGAGGGAGAGGACCCAGTAGAGATCAGTGAAGAGGAGGGGCCAGGAGCTGAGTCTCGACCCTTGCAACCACAATTAGGTGAGTACAATTAGGTGAGTACACACACACACACACACACACACACACACACACACACACACACACACACACAGAAGAGCTCATGCATTCAGGGCAAAGCTCCTGATCATGGGTGACTTTAACCACAAGGAGATCGAATGGGAGAACTTGGACCCGCATATCGGGGCCAAGATACATGGAGGGCTAAGATGATGGAGGTGGTACTGGAAAACTTCATGTACCAACACGTAAGGGACACTACAAGAGAGAGAGGAGAGGATGAACCAGCAAAGCTGGACTTAGTATTCACCTTGAGTAGTGCAGATATCGAGGACATCACATATGAAAAACCCCTTGGGGCCAGTGACCATGTGGTTTTAAGCTTCGAATACACAGTAGAGCTACAAGTGGAGGGAGAAGCAGGAAGGCCAGGACGAATGAAGCCAAACTACAAGAAAGGGGACTACACAGGAATGAGGAACTTCCTGAACGGGGTTCAGTGGGACAGAGAACTGGCAGGGAAGCCAGTTAATGAGATGATGGAATATGTAGCAACAAAATGCAAGGAGGCTGAGGAGAGGTTTGTACCCAAGGGTAACAGAAATAATGAAAAAGCCAGGATGAGCCCATGGTTTACCCAAAGGAGCAGGGAGGCAAAAACCATACATAGCTTTAAGCAGAGGTATGATAAAATTCACGGTTCAGGGAGAGTGACCTAGCAGCGATCAGTGAAGAGGCTGGGCCAGGAGCTCGGACTCGATCCCCGCAACCTCAACTAGGTGAGTACATACACAGAACAAGAACAGAACGAAAGCAGCTTAGGGAGAAGACACAGACACGAAAGTGGCTGGGAAGAGACAAGGACAGAGTCAGTATAAGACAACCAGAGACGAGCAGAGAAACAAGTGCAAGCACTCACAGAACCACGTTCAGAACCCCAGAACCAAACGCACTAACCCAACACAGACCACAGTCCATACTTACAGTCCCCACCCCACAATATGGTGTAGAATCCCACAGTACATTACCAGGCCCCCACCCACAACACCCGCCCCCCCCCCAGAACACGGTGTTGGAGAGGAAACTGAAGGTATGGTCCACCAACGCTGATTGATTAACGTATAAGTGGGAGGAGTGGCACGAAAGTCAAATAGGCATTACCGGACATCACAGCTCTCACCGAAACGAAGCTCACAGGAATAATATCAGATGCCATCTTTTCAATATGATATCAAATACTGAGGAAAGACAGAGGAAACAGAGGGGGTGGAAGAGTGACACAAACTAATGGGATTTTGATGAGGTGGAGAGAGGAGACACAGGAAAATCAAGAGACTACATAATAGGAACACTTCAGTCTGGAAGTCCAGGGCTAAGATGATGGAGGTGGTACTAGAAAACCTCAAGTACCAACACATAAGGGACACTACCAGAGAGAGAGGGAGGGAGAAAGAAAGAAAGAGAGAGAGAGAGAGAGAGAGAGAGAGAGAGAGAGAGAGAGAGAGAGAGAGAGAGAGAGAGGACTGGAAGTCCCACACTGAGCTTAACTCAGGGGTAAATAACTGGTGGAATTCTGTCATCGCTAAGGTCCCACAGACTGACAGAGTTCAAAACACTACCTTTAGGAATTCTAACACAATTCCTCTGACCCCCACAGAGGGAACAAATCCTCTTCCCAGCAACGAGGGAAGCCTTGGATCTGTTAATTCTCCTACACCTGACATCTCTGCTTCAGCCACTGCCAGTCCACTTGACAGTGCACATACCATCTCTGATCCTACACCTGTCAGCACACCTGCCGACACTATTCCAGAATCTGGTAGCAGTGCTTCATCAGCAAGTTCTGAGCCAGGAATTTCTCCACCAGAGATTGGTGCAGTTAATGATCACCTACTAATGATTACCTGATCACCTACTTCGCCAAAGTACGAACAGCAGGGACACATCTGTCAGAACTGGTAGAGGACGGGGCAGAGGACGTGGAAGAGGACGTGGAGGAGGAAGACATCTACAGCCGTCTCACCCTCCACTAACACAGTTCCAGCGGCAGAATCTGAGGACAAATCTGCAAAACACAGGAGGTGCAACAAATCCTAGTCCACCCTCCCAGGCTGTGCTCTCGCTGTCACCGGAAGGGACACACTGCCAACAACTGCCTGCGAGATACCAGGTGTAATTACTGCTACAAGAAAGGACATCAGGAGGACCAGTGTCGGAAGAAAAAGGAACTTGACAGACAGGGCCACCTGTTTAGAAACCAGTTCTCAGAACAAACCAGCAGGATCTCTGAATTGGTGAACACTCTCACACGTCACCCACTTAGCTACTCCTATCCCAGTCCTGCAGGTGGTATTGTGCCTTATACAAGACCACAGACCTACATCCCTGCAGTTGCCTCAGTACCCTACCTCTCTCAAGGGCAGGCACCTTACATTCCCTACACACCCACCACCTCAAGCTGACCACTTCATCATGAGGAGCCAGTCTATCAGCATTCTGTCGGCCAACATTAGAGGTTTCATTACTAATGTTGGAGAGCTCACACATAGTTTTGTGAACACTCGACGTCCCGACATGATAGCTGTTGTTGAAACATTTTTGGATGACAGGACTCCAGAAAATTTTGCAAGAATTGCTGGCTACACCTCATGGATGAGAAGAGACAGGCAAGGGCAAGGAGGAGGTGTTGCTGTTTGCTTCTCTAAAAGTGTTCATCCCCAGCACATTGATGTTGCCACCCCTACACATCTTGAAATGATGTTCTTCAAACTCTGTATAAACACTAGTACCTCTGTACTAGCATGTGCAATGTACAGACCTCAGTGGCAACATGCAGACCCTATCAACTTTCTAATGGAAAATATTGACTCCCTTCTGCTACAACACAACTGTCAACATATTATAATTGTTGGTGACCTCAACTAGCACCTTACACAGAGGGACTTTGATGACCTTCTTGCAGTGTTTGACATGAGAAACTTTGTTGATTTCCCTACTCATATCTCTGGCTCCTCCCTTGACCCAGTAGTGAGTGATCTGGCAGAAGGCATAGTCACTTGTCAACCCCTCGGCTACGTTGGATCGTCTGACCACAAGGCTGTTTTTACGACACTTAAGATCTCAACAGAACGAGGTGAGGAGTCCACACGCACAACCTGGCTATGGGAAAGAGGTAATTGGCCAGCCCTTTGCTCTGAGCTCGCCACCACCGATTGGAATGCTCTTCTCCAAGGGGATATTGACAACCAAGTGAAAGCCTTCACTGGACACATCCTTAATCTACAACAAGAACACATTCCTCACCGGCAATATGTGACGAAGACTACAAATCAGCCTTGGTTTGGCTTTCGTTGTAGAGAGGCTGCTACTGCTAAGTACAAAGCATGGCGAAGGTATAAGAGACATCCTACCACCTATAACAGGAACTTACACATGCAAGCCTGTAGGCATATGGGTGACGTTCAAAAGTGGGCCATTGCTAAATGGGAGGTGGACACTAAAAGAAAGCTAGCATCAGGTAGGGTAGGCTCCAAAACCTGGTGGTCCCTGGTCAAGGACAGACAAGGTTATCTGCCTGATGAACTCATTCCACCTCTAAATCGACAGGATGGGACCACCTCTACTAGCAGTCAAGAGAAGGCGGACCTCTTTGCTGAACACTTTGCTACCAAAATGCAAGTTCCTGATCCAGCAAGGGACCCTCCTTGGCTAGCTGCAAGAACTGTGTCAAAACTGTCAGTGGTGACAATAAGGCATGAGGAGGTGCATTTCCTTCTTAAATCGCTTGACCAAGAAAAGGCTGTGGGCCCAGACAAGTTGAGCCCAAGATTGTTGAGAAGATGTGCAGACCAGCTAGCAGCACCTCTAACTCGCATCTTTCAGCACTGCCTAGTACAGTGTAAATGGCCCTCTCTATGGAAAAAGGCAAATGTAGTCCCTGTTCACAAAAAGAAGAGCAGAGCAGAAATCAGCAACTACAGACCAGTGTCACTCCTGTCAATCACTGGTAAGATCCTTGAGACAATAATCTCAAGACAAATGACAGAGTTTTTGACTACCACTCACTACTTTGTGATCGTCAATATGGCTTCAGGAAAGGTTACTCTGCTGCTGATCTGTTGTTAAACCTCTCCACTAAGTGGCACCAGTCACTGGATGAATCCAAAGTCAGCTGTGTGGTAGCATTGGACATTGCTGGCACTTTCGACCGGGTATGGCACCAGGGCCTCTTAGCAAAACTTCAAGCACTGGGAATTGCAGGCTCTACGCTATGTCTCCTCAGTGATTACCTTCATGGTAGATCTCTAAGTGTAGTTTTCAATGGAACGGAATCAGCAAGACATCCTATTGGGGCAAGTGTTCCACAAGGAAGCGTGCTGGGTCCATTGTTATGGAATATCTACTTCAACGACCTTCTTCATCTCATCCCAGAATCAGATGCATATGCAGACGACTGTACACTGACATTCACTTATCCAAGAGAAGAAATGCCAGCTGCTCTAAGCTACACCAATCACCAGCTGAGAGCTATATCAGCTTGGGGAAATAGATGGAAAGTAACATTTGCACCTGAGAAAACGCAAATGATGATCGTCTCTGGGCACCATGATGGTAATGCTGGTGCAGTACTAAGGATGAATGGGAGGGTGTTGGCACCTGGAGAAGAAGTTGATATCCTTGGGATGAAATTTGACTCCAAACTAACCATGAAGAACCATGTTGTAAATCTTGCAAACAAGGCAGCCAGGAAGCTTACAGCACTTCGCCGTATCTCGCATCTGCTTGACAGTAGGGGTTGCAAGATTCTGTACGAGGCACAAGTACGCTCACACCTTGAGTATGCTCCACTTTCTTGGTTTGCCTGCCCCCCTCTCATCTGCGACTGCTTGACAGAGTAGAGAACAGAGCAAGAAGTCTCATCTCTCGCCTGGACCCATCCTGGATAGATCTGTCATTTCAGCAGAGCCTTCAACATAGGAGGCATGTGGGTGGCCTTACTGTTATGTACAAGGCCAATATTGTCAAAGTACCACACTTGGATCCACTTCGAGGACAGCGTGAAACAAGCTTTTATGCCACAAGACGGGCAGAAAGCAGCAACTTCACTCCATCTGAGATCATATATACCCAGGATGACTCGAGTATGGAACACATTCGTACAGCATAATGATGTCAACGAGATAAAGTCAGTTGATCAAATGAAAATGCTGGCCCACAGATGGCTCCAACTTCATCCTGTTCCCTACTTGTATGTCTCATAACAATAAAAATGCTTTCAAATGAGCTGATGTAGGTAACAGCTCTTAGCTTGCCAATAAAGTTAGGAATCCTTAACCTGTAAACAGCTTGTCAATAAAGCTAGGGATCCTTAACCTTGTCAAACCCTGTGTAAAAAAAAAAAAAAAAAAAAAAGAGAGGCAGACAGACAGACAGACAGACAGACAGACAGACAGACAGAGGAGAGGAGAGGGGAGGATGAACCAGCAAGACTAGACCTAGTATTCACCCTGAGTAATGCAGATATTGAGGACATCACATATGAAAGACCCCTCGGGGCCAGTGATCACGTGGTTCTGAGCTTCGAATACATAGTAGAGTTACATGTGGAGAGGGAGGCAGGAAGAGCTGGGCAAATAAAGACAAACTACAAGAGAGGGAACTACACAGGCATGAAGAATTTCCTGCACAGGGTTCAGTGGGGCAGAGAACTGGCAGGGAAGTCAGTAAACGAGATGATGAAATATATGAGAACAATATGCAAGGAAGCCGAGTAGATGTTTGTACCCAAGGGTAACAGAAATAGCGAGAAAGGCAGGATGAGCCCTTGGTTCACCCAAAGGTGTAGAGAGGCCGAAACCAGGTGTGCTAGAGAATGGAAGAAATATAGAAGGCAAAGGACACAGGAGTAAATGGAAAGCAGTCATAGAGCCAGAAATGAATATGCACTGGTAAGAAGGGAGATGCAACGACAATGCGAAAATGACATAACAGCAAAAGCTAAATCTGAGTCGAATCTGTTGTACAGCCACATAAGGAGGAAAACAACAGTCAAAGACCAGGTAATCAGGCTGAGGAAGGAATTAGTAGGAGAGATCACAAGAAACGACCGCAAAGTATGTAAGGAGCTCAACATCAGATTCAAAGAAGTGTTCACAGAGGGGACAGAAGGGACTCCAGAAACACGGAGAGATGGAATACACCATCAAGTGTTGGACACAATACATACAACCGAGGAAGAAGTGAAGAGGCTGCTAAGCGAGCTAGATACCTCAAAGGCGATGAGACAGGATAACATCTCTCCATGGGTCCTGAGAGAGGGAGCAGAGGAGCTATGTGTACCACTAACAACAATCTTCAACACATCTATCGAAACAGGGCGACTACCCGAGGTATGAAAGACAGCAAATGTAGGCCCAATTTTAAAAAAAAAGGAGACAGACATTAAGCATTAAATTACAGACCAGTGTCACTGACATGAATAGCATGCAAAGTCATGGAGAAGGTTATCAGGAGAAGAGTGTTGAAGCACCCAAAAAGGAATGAGCTTATCACCTACAGCCAGCACGGTTTCAGAGACAGGAAATCCTGTGTCACAAACCTACTGGAGTTCTATGACAGGGTGACAGCAGTAAGACAGGAGTAAGAGGGGGTGGGTAGATTATATTTTCTTGGACTGAAAGAAGGCGTCTGACACAGTTCCACACTAGGGATTAGTGCAAAACCTGGAAGACCAGGCAGGGATAACAGGGAAGGCACTGCAATGTATCAGGGAATACCTGTCAGGAAGAGAACAGCTGCAGCATACAGGCACCTAGGAAACCTAAGAACAGCATTCCAACATCCCAATAAGGAATCGTTCAGGACCCTGTTCACTGTATATTAGGCCTACATTGGAGTATGCAGCGCCAGTTTGGAACCCACACCTAACCAAGGACGTAAGGAACCAAGAAAAAGTGCTAAGGTTTGCAACAAGACTAATCCCGGAGCTAGGGGCATGTCCTACGAGGAGAAGTTTAAGGAAATCGACCTGACGACACTGGAGGACAGGAGAGATAAGGGGGATATGATAAAGACATATAAAATACTTAGAGAAATCGATAAGGTGGACAGAGACAGGAGGTTCCGGAGATGGGACACAGCAACAAGGGGTCACAGTTGGAATTCGAAGACTCACAGGAATCACAGGGATGTTAGGAAGTATTTCTTGAGTCACAGAGTTATCAGGAAGTGGAATAGTCTGGAAAGCGATGTAGTGGAGGTAGGATGCATACATAGCTTTAGGAAGAGGTATGATACAGCACATGGAGCAGGGAAAGTGTGACCTAGTAGACCAGTGAAGAGGCGGGACCAGGAGCTATGACTCGACCCCACTCTGCAACCACTATTAGATGAGTACAATTAGGTGAGTACACACAGGGATGTTAGGAAGTATTCCTTCAGCCACATAGTAGTCAGAAAGTGGAATAGTTTGGGAAGCGATGTAGTGGAGGCAGGATGCATACATAGCTTTAAGCAGAGGTATGATAAAGCTCACGGTTCAGGGAGAGTGACCTATAGCGACCAGTGAAGAGGCGGGGCCAGGAGCTAGAACTCGACCCCTGCAACCTCAACTAGGTGAATACAACTGAGTAAACACACACACACACACACACAGATAACTGCTGCAGCATATGGGCGCCTGGCAAACCTGAGAACAGCATTCCGATACCTTAGTAAGGAATCATTCAAGACACTGTACACCGTGTATGTCAGGCCCATACTGGAGTATGCAGCACCACTAGAGAAAGTACAAAGGTTTGCGACAAGGTTAGTTACAGAGCTAAGGGGAATGTCCTATGAAGAAAGATTAAGGGAAATCGGCCTGACCACACTGGAGGACAGGAGGGTCAGGGGAGACATGATAACGACATATAAAATACTGCATGGAATAGACAAGGTGGACAAAGACAGGATGTTCCAGGGAGGGGACTCAGAAACAAGAGGCCGCAATTGGAAGTTGAAGACACAAATGAGTCAGAGAGATATTAGGAAGTATTTCTTCAGTCATAGAGTTGTCAGGCAGTGGAATAGCCTAGAAAATGACGTAGTGGAGGCAGGAACCATACACAGTTTTAAGACGAGGTTTGATAAAGCTCATGGAGCGCGGAGAGAGAGGGCCTAGTAGCAACCGGTGAAGAGGCGGGGCCAGGAGCTAGGACTCGACCCCTGCAACCACAAATAGGTGAGTACAAATAGGTGAGTACACACACACACACACACACACACACACACACACACACACACACACACACACACACGGTAAGGGAAAGGAAGCTCATTATGTTCACAAATGTAGATGGACTGTCAAACAAGTGTAATGAGTTGAAAGAATGAATAGGAAATGTCAGCTAGACATCGTAGCTGTCATAGACACAGTGCTAAGTGAAACGACATTTAATGTCCTGTTCCAATCAGAATTTCAAGTTAGGAGTTGCGGATGAGTGTCACTTACAATGAGAATTCAGTGAAGTTTTGAGGATTTGAAAGGGAGAGACATAGATGAAGCAAGCGAACACATACTAGCCTTCATTAAGACTGAAGAACTCAAAATAATATTTGCAGTGATATACAAGTCGCCATCTAACAGTAGCAAACTGAGATGGTTACTCCATAACAGAAGCATTGGAGACTTTAACCACAAAGAAATAGTTTTGGAGAAGTAGAATCAACATGATGGAACAGTAACGTGGAAGGCTAAGCTGAAAAAGGTGATTAAGGGAAACCTTTATACCCCAGCATGTTAAGGACGAGAGAAGAGAGAGGACTGGATGTATTGCTCCCTGGGCACTAGCAACCAAACAGTACTAAAGTTTGAGTAACTTGTGGAGCTATACTTTTGAGAAGAATGACAAATAGAGGGAATGAGAAGCCAGACATTAGAACAGAGAACTTTGAAGGATGGAAGTCTTCAACAAAGCAATACAGTAGGAAATGAAGCCGGAAAAAAGACGGTATGTAAGATGATGGAGCACCGTGTTGGGAAGTGCTGGGAGGCAGAAAAAACTTTATACTCGGAAGAAAAGTGGATACAGGAAAGAGAGAGAGAGCTCTTGATTAAACTAGAGATGCAAGAAAGGCAAAGAAATATAAAACACATCAAGACAAAAATGAACAAAGAACTGAACTGATTAGCCAGAAACGAAAAAGCAATGGAGAAGACAGAGGTACATATAGCGAATATTTGTGTGCGGCATGACAGCAAAGACCAAGTCTGAACCAAAACTACGTCACAGCAATTCGTATGAAGACCGATGGAGGAAAGGTCACGAAAAATTACAAGGAATTCTCTAAGACGTTGAGATAAACAAACAAGTTAAAGAGGTCCTCTTAGAGGCAACATGGGCAATACCTGATAGAATAAGGGAAAGGGGTTCGCTGACAAGTACTGGCCGTCATATATACACAACAAGGAAAGAGGTAGAGCAAACGTTAATGAAGTTGGATATATCAAGAACAACGGGACCTTAGACGGTGTGATCATGGAGTGAGAGGCTGCAGATGCACTAACCGAACAACTAGCTAAGATATACAACAAGTTAATATTAAAACAAGGATTAGTAGCCAGTTATCTGGAAGGCAGCAAATGAAGTCTCAGCGCACCAGCTTAGAAAGGAGATGAACAGAAAGCTTTGAACCAGAGACCAGTTTCTCTGGCATGCATACTATGCAAATTAATGGAGAAATAAAGCAGTTGTAGAACCAAATATTAATAAAATCCAAAATACATTACATCCCAAATATGAAATAAGCATCATATCATTCATTTGCTTTTCCTAGAGATACACTACATTATTAAGCAAAGACCGACCTAAATTTATTTCTCATGACTCCTTAAGTTAGTTGTAAATTCCCTAAAAATCATATAACTGCTCATCAGATTTATCTTTATAAGAAGTTTCCCTGAAAAAATTTAATACACAGTTTGTTCGAAGATTAAGTGCTTCAGTTTCTTAAGATGCACCAACCGTGCTTACTGATCATCGTGGAGGTCCATCCATTACCACATCTACTCCTCCTTCCTCACAACAAGATCCAGACTCGTCCAACGACGACCAAGGCTGCGACTTGGTTCCAGCGTCCGAGTGTCATTTTCCAGTGATACCGTTGAGCCATTTTGAATTCTCAGAGGCGTTACGTTCTTGTAATCCGAGACACAACCAGCAGGAGTTTTAGGTGATGCAGCAGCAGCAGCGCCTCAGGTCCCAGTCCTCATACCTAATACCAACCAAGATAGTCTTTCCCGCATGTTATGTGACTTTTATTGATCAAGCCTGTCCGGCCAGCCCTACTAATACTACTACTACTACTACTACTAACATCACTATTACTGTTATTATTACTACGACTATTACAGTTTCTGCTACGACTGCTATTACTGTTAGTAATGTGATGAGTATTACTGCTAATAATGATAGTAATAGACATAACAGAACATCACAAACAACAATGACATTAACAATAACAATCACTACACTAGCAATAACAATAGTAATAAAAAATAAAAGCAACAGTAACTCCAGTAATAATAATAATAATAATAGCAAAAACAATAACAAATTATGTACAAATCTAACGATTATATAAGCATTGATTCATTAATTTTTATGTGTAATATGTGTTCACATTCTTAAATATAATATTCTACTGAGTGTTCCTCTCTATGTCCACACTTAATATTTAGACCAATTCGAATTTCAAAAAAGATCTGAAATGCTAAAATTATCATATTTAAGAGGAAACTCTAAACCCAAAAGGGGTTATACTGCTCCCTGCAATCAGGGTCAGCCAAGCAAAGTAAAGATACGTCTATATATATATATATATATATATATATATATATATATATATATATATATATATATATATATATATATATATATATATATATATATATATATATATATATATATATAAATTTTTCTATTCTTTCAGAGTGGTTGTTTTGCATATATATATAAATATATATATATATATATATATATATATATATATATATATATATATATATATATATATATATATATATATATATATATATATATATATATATATATATATATATATATATATATATATATATATATATATATATATATATATATATGTATATATATATATATATATATATATATATATATATATATATATATATATATATATATATATATATATATATATATATATATATATATATATATGCTGAAGCAATGAAAAGAGAGCAAATGAGAGAGAAAGTGACACGTTGTCAACAAATTTTGTTGAAAATATGAAAAAGTTTTGGAATGAGATTAATAAGTTGAGGCGGCTAAGGAAACTAGTGGATTTGATTGTTAAAAATAGGGGAAGAGAGTTATTAAATGCAGAGTTAGAGACATCAGGAAGATGGGGGAAATATTTTGAAGAATTGTTAAATGTTGAAGATAGGGAAGCTGTGATTTCGTGTATGTTACAAGGAGGAATAACATCTTGAAGGAGTGAGGAAGAGCCAGTTGTGAGTGTGGGGGAAGTTCGTGAGGCAGTAGGTAGAATGAAAGGGGGTAAGGCAACTGGGATTGATGGGTTAAAAATAGAAATGTTAAAAGCAGGTGGTGATATAGTTTTTGGGGTGGTTGGTGCTTTTATTTAATAAATGTGTGGAAGAGGGTAAGGTACCTAGGGATTGGCAGAGATCGTGCCAGACACTCGTTAAGTGTCTGGTAAAGTTATTATTAAAAAAATAAGAGTATTTCGGAGAGTAGGATAGCAGATGAACAAGGAGGCTTTAGGAAGGGTAGGGAGTATGTAGATCATATAAGTGAACAGTATTTAGATTAGGGTAAAGAGGTGTTTGTGGCATTTATGGATTTGGAAAAGGCGTGTGACAGGGTGGATAGGGGGGGGGGCAATATGTCTGATGTTGTAAATGTATGGAATATGAAGTAGATTATTGAAAGTAGTGAAGACTTTTTAAGAGGATAGTGAGGCTCAGTGAGGATAGTGAGTATGTAGGAGAGAGGGAGGTTATTTCCCAGTAAAAGTAGGCCTTAGACAGGGATGTGTGATGTTAAATATATTTATAGATGAAGTAGTAAGATAAGTGAATTCTCGGGTGTTGGCAAGAGGTGTGGGGTTAACAGATAAAGAATCTAACACAAAGTGGGAGTTGTCACAGTTGCTCTTTGCTGATGACACTGTGCTTTTGGGAAAATCTGAAGGGAAGTTGCAGAGGTTGGTGGATGATTTTGGAAGGGTATGTAAAAGAAGAAAATTAAAAGTGAATATTAACAAGAGTAAGGTGATGAGGATAACAAAGAAATTAGGAAATGAAATATTGGATATCAGATTGGAGGGAGAGTGTGTGGAGGAGGTGAATGTATTCCGAAATTTAGGAGTGTATGTGTCAGCAGACGGGTTTATGAAAGATGAGGTGAATCATAGAACTGACGAGGGGAAAAAGGTGAGTGGTGCACTGATGAGTCTGTGGAGACAAAGAAATTTGTCCTTGGAAGCAAAGTGGGGGAATGTATGAGAGTATAGTTATACCAACGCTCTTGTATGGGTGTGAATCATGGGTGGTGAATGTTGCAAAAAGGAGAAGGCTGGAGGCAGTGGAGATGTTGTCTGAGGGCAATGTGTGGTGTGAATATAGTGGAGAAGATTAGTAGTTGGGAAATTAGGAGGAGGTGTGGGATTACCAAAAGTATTATCCAGAGGGCTGAGGAGGGGTTGTTGAAGTGGTTTGGACACGTAGAGAGGAAGAAAATAGAAAGACTTCGAAAGTGTATAAATCTTTAGTGAAGGGAAGGCAGGGTAGGGGCCGGCCTTAAAAAGGCTGGAGGGAGGGGGTGACTTCTAGCAAGCATGTGTGAGAATGTTAGATGGGAGCGAATGGAGACAAGTGGTTTTTAGGACTTGACGTGCTGTTGGAATGTGAGCAAAGCAAAATTTATGAAGGGATTCATGGCCACCGGCAGGCTGGACTTAGAGTCCTGGAGATGGGAAGTACAGTGTCTGCACTCTGAAGGAGGGGTGTTAATGTTGCAGATTTATAACTGTAGTGTAAGCATTCCTCTGGCAAGACAGTGATGGAGTGAATGTTGAAAGATTTTCTTTTTTGGGCCACCCTGCCTTGGGTAACTTGTAATACCCTGCGTAAAAAGTGAGAGAGAGAGAGAGAGAGAGAGAGAGAGAGAGAGAGACAGACAGACAGACAGACAGACAGACAGACAGAGAGACAGAGAGAGAATTGCAGGCTCTACGGTATGTCTCCTCAGTGATTACCTTCATGGTAGATCTCTAAGTGTAGTTCTCAATGGAACGGAATCAGCAAGACATCCTATTGGGGCAAGTGTTCCACAAGGAAGCGTGCTGGGACCATTGTTATGGAATGTCTACTTCAACGACCTTCTTCATCTTATCCCAGAATCTCATGCATATGCAGACGACTGTACACTGACATTCACTTATCCAAGAGAAGAAATGCCAGCTGCTCTAAGCTACATCAATCACCAGCTAAGAGCTATATCAGCTTGGGGAAATAGATGGCAAGTAACATTTGCACCTGAGGAAACGCAAATGATGATCGTCTCTATGCACCATGATGGTAATGCTGGTGCAGTACTAAGGATGAATGGGAGGGTGTTGGCACCTGGAGAAGAAGTTGATATCCTTGGGATGAAATTTGACTCCAAACTAACCATGAAGAACCATGTTGTAAATCTTGCAAACAAGGCAGCCAGGAAGCTTACAGCACTTCGCCGTATCTCGCATCTGCTTGACAGTAGGGGTTGCAAGATTCTGTACGAGGCACAAGTACGCTCACACCTTGAGTATGCTCCATTTTCTTGGTTTGCCTGCCCCCCTACCTCTCATCTGCTAATGCTTGACAGAGTAGAGAACAGAGCAAGACGTCTCATCTCTCGCCAGGACCCATCCTGGATAGATCTGTCATTTCAGCAGAGCCTTCAACACAGGAGGGATGTGGGTGTCCTTACTGTTATGTACAAGGCCAATATTGTCAAAGTACCACACTTGGATCCACTTCGAGGACAGCTTTTGTGCCACAAGACGGGCAGAAAGCAGCAACTTACTCTGGCTGTACCCTTCTCCAGAACATCACTCCATCTGTAATAATATATACCCAGGATGACTCGCGTATGGAATACATTTGTACAGCATAATGATGTCAACGAGATAAAGTCAGTTGATCAAATGAAAATGCTGGCCCACAGATGGCTCCAACTTCATCCTGTTCCCTACTTGTATGTCTCATAACAATAAAAATGCTTTCAAATGAGCTGATGTAGGTAACAGCTCTTTGCCTGCCAGTAAAGTTAGGGATCCTTAACCTGTAAATAGCTTGTCAATAAAACTAGGTGTTGAGAAATGGGATTACCAGCTAAGTTTAAATATAGGGAAACTTAACTTAGAAAGACAGCTCATCGCCTGCACAGCCGCCCCTGCAGACGAGGTCTTGAGAAGCTGTCGAAGTCATCTCTCAACGGGCTGTAAGGAGTTATAATTTGTAAGATTATAAATTACCCCTAGGGGGTGTTATGTCAGCATATTTCATTCACTGATTGCTGACAAACTTACTTGTGTGGACTCAAAGGTCCGCATATCACTGGGGTTTATGATAAGTGACTAACTCACGATTTTATACTCAACTGCGCAGTCAATAGTAGCACATCACGAGTTAGAACACTTACCTGGGTATATGTATCTGACCCGTAATTACGCCCGGATATCCTTTGAGTTGATTGAAGAATAGTGTTCTTTGAAGAATGTTGCACTACGCTCTGTTGGATCGTAACACTCGTTGTTACACTGTTCATCAATAATTGTTCACACAATATCACTGAAGTAGCTGCTTTGTTCACACTAACGCACAGATCGTTCTTTGTTGGTTATCCTGGCGTCAGTGTCACTCTCAGTAGAGTCAAAAGTAATCTGAAGACGCCACAACGCCCCACGCCGTCACTCCCCCAGCACAAAGGAAAAGCTGACCTAGTACTTTTGCTTCCTTGCCACTTCCTCGATGAAGCAAAGCAGAATGTTTAAATCTTGCTGTCTTAAGCATAGACAACAATGTCCACTATCTTTAATATGGTAATAAAGTGGGAGCAGGATTTTCCTTAATTGTCCTGCTAAGGTAAGAGATGTACTGTCTCTTATTAAAATACACTCTGCAACACTGGACTGCAATTAGCAGCGGTCGCTTGACCACGTCGCATACTCGTACTGCATCTGCGATCAATTACTCACTGTAGCAGTAAACAAGACGCTTTCCCCTTCTGAGAGGGCTGGGCCCCTCAGGGCTGAAAGGGCTGAAAGGGCTGAAGGGGGCTGATACCCCCTCCTGGAGAAAATTTCTCCACACTGGGGGCGGCGGAGGTTCGCTGCAGGTGAACTATTCATCACTTAACATTAATTAAATTTTCTCACTCGCCACCACTGCTGCTTGTCTTTTCTGAACAGCTTTAGTCTGTGTGGTTTCTGGAGAATCACTAATTTTGTTTTCAACACTGTAATTCTAACAGCACTAGTTTATTTATTGTCCGCTTATTCACTACAACTTTGCTTAAATCTTCAACTGTCCTGATGATTCCATTTGCATCAGGATATATGGTCACAATTTTTCCAAGTTGCCATTGGGACCTCGGACCATCATTGTCGATAATCACTATGTCACCAGGTCTTAAGGACTTATGATTTTCAGGAACACCAGCTCCATAGAAGTGTTCTCTCAATGAGGTGAGATAGTCTTCTCGCCAAATTTTCTCCCAACATTCTATCACTTTATTAAGGTGTTTGAATTTACGTCTGAGTTTCTCAGGTTCGAAATAAGTAGGATCCTCTATGATTTCTTTATCATTCAAGCGAGGAACAGGTTCGAGCCTTCTGCCATGGAGTAAATGAGATAAACTTAAAACTTCTAAATTGTCCAGATCATCGGTAATATAAGTTAGAGGTCTGTTGTTGACTCTATTTTCTATTTCAGTCACAACTGTACGGAATTCTTCTGACGATGAAGAGTCTTCCTTAAACAACGTTTTACAATGCCGATCATTCTTTCATAAAATCCGCCGTGCCATGGAGATTTAGGAGGAATGTATCTCCAACGACAACTGCGTTGATTCAGCATCTGTTGTACTTCTGGTTGATCAAAGATCTTGCTTATATAAGCAGCACCAGCAACAAAGTTCGTTGCATTATCTAAAATCATCAGTCTGGGACATGCCCTTCTGGCTGCAAACTTTCTGAATAATTTGATAAAGGTTTCAGCAGACATGTCAGTGGCTACTTCTAGATGTACTGCTCTAGTTGTAGCACAAGTGAACAAACAGATGTACGCCTTGATGGGAACTTTGTCAACTGTTTTGATTAAAATTATTGGTCCAGTGTAATCTACACCTGTCACCTCAAATGGAGAGACATGACAAATTCTTTCAGAAGGATATGGAGGTGGACCTGGATACTGACATACTCGCATACCGTAGTGACGACAAG
The DNA here is from genome assembly GCF_038502225.1 of Cherax quadricarinatus. Classification (NCBI taxonomy): domain Eukaryota; kingdom Metazoa; phylum Arthropoda; class Malacostraca; order Decapoda; family Parastacidae; genus Cherax; species Cherax quadricarinatus. The sequence continues at coordinate 50,746,816 of NC_091307.1, forward strand.
TAATACAGTCCTTTATTTGCTTTTTCACACTTTGTCGACCTTGAGGTATCCAGTAGGATTGTCGTATATGACAAAGTGTGTCAGCTACCCCACCATGTAACACGTTACTGTGGGCGTTTTGCACACTCAATTTTGTTAGCCAATGATTCCTGGGGATCAATATTGGATGTATGGCTTCTTTAGGTAGTGAAGAATTATGAATTCTTCCTCGACATCTTATAATCTTTTCTGAGTCGAGATAAAGTCCTAAAGAATTAATCATGACAGGTTTCTTTGGGGACTTATCTTGTGTTTCCAGAAATTTATATTCTGTAGAGAAAACATCTTTCTGTATTAGTTTCACCCAGTATTTAATGGATTCAGGACATTCATAATCAGGTTTTATTCCTTTAATGAACTTAAAGACAAGAGCTGTAACTCTTAAGAGTTTACCCAAAGATGAGTATGTAGATCCATCAATGACTCTTTCTGTTGTGTCTGCAGTATTTACACAACTTATTTCTGCTGTGTTCAAGCAGACTGTTTCTTCTGGCATAATGTGAGTTTTTTGCTGAGGCCAGTTATTTTCATTAGAGAGCCAGTTCGGTCCGTGGAGCCATAATTTATTATCCACAAATTTCTTGAGTGGGACACCACGTGACAACATGTCAACTGGATTCTCTTGGGTAGAGACGTGGAGAAAGAGATAATCTCTCTGCATCTCTTTTATTTCTGCTACTCTGTTCTGTACATAGACCAACTTACTCTTATTATTTCTTAACCACTGGAGAACTGCCTCATTATCACTCCAGATCACGGTTTTCTCAGTAGTGAGATGATCAAGTACTTTGTTGAGATACACAGCTAATTTTGTACCTACATAGAGTGCTGTCAGTTCCAATTGTGGTACTGTTCTGACCTTCAAGGGTGCTACCCTGGCCTTTGAAGTAATTAGTGTACTTCCTTCAGCATTACTCATGTAAGCTACAGCGCCATAACCTCTGGTTGACGCATAACAGAACACATGTAATGTGTACTTGTTTCCCTCTTGACCTATTTGTCTGGGAAATTTAATTTGATGAAGTTGTTTAAACTCCCTGGATATTTCATCCCATGCTTGACTCATTTCTAGAGGCAAGTTCTCATCCCATCCAATTTTGTGCTTCCATGCATCTTGCATAAGCATTTTACCCTTTATGGTAATTGGTGAGACGAGTCCTAGAGGATCAAAACATTGTGATACCTCTGACAGTAAACTACGTTTAGTGAGTGGACTGCATGATTTATTGTTTATCTTTTTGAGACTCAAAGTATCTTCCTGAGTGTTCCAATTAAGTCCCAGCATATTGTTGCAATCAGGAATTTCAGCTTCAGGGAAATCTTCATTGATAAGTTCCCTTAATTGCACTGAATTTGTATTCCACATCCTTAGAGGCATATTTGCTTCTTTCATCTCCTTGTTAGCTTCTCTGTATAAGGATTTCAAATCCTCCTCTTTATTCACAGTACCTTGAAGATTGTCCACATAGAAACTTTTCTTTAAGATTTCTTTGAAGGGACTTTCAGATTTCTTCAAATGTGTATTTAGAGTAGCTTCTAGTAAGAATGGAGAGGATGTTGCACCAAATAATACTGATTTGAAACGATAAGTTTTCACAGGACTTTGAGGATCATGTGGATTTTCAGGCCACAAGAATCGAGTATAATCTCTATCTATTTCTTGTAGTCCTACTCTTAAGAAAGCCTTGGAAATATCAGCCGTGTAGGCATATGGGTTTGTGCGAAATTTCATAAGCACGTCTCCAAGCTTCTCAGTTAGTGAGGGTCCGGTCATCAGACAGTCATTAAGACTTGCTACATCTTTATTTGCACGTGCGCTGCAATTATATACAACACGTAGTGGAGTGGTTTCAGAATCTTTTCTGACTCCATGGTGCGGGAGATAATGAGCTTCTGTCTTCAACTTATCTTCGACTATTTCCTCAATGAATTTATTGTCCATCTGTTCTTGTATGATATTATCATAGACAGTCAGTAGCTCTGGATTCTTCTGGAGCTCATGTATTTGTGCTTTCATCTGTCCGAAAGCCATGCGATAATTGCTAGGCAGATGTGGTGGATTTAATTTCCATGGTAACCTAACCCAATACTGTCCATCTTTCTATTTGACAGTGTCCAAATATTGGTTATAAGTCTGAGACTCTTGTGGGCTTGGTTTATTTACATCAATACCTATCGCATCTAATCCCCACAACTTATCAACTGGTTCATTCATTTCTTCCAGTAATGATAATTTTTGATGTGGTACATGATCAGTGGTTATTCTCGTAACTAGTACATTTTCCACTGAATCAATATCAGTTTCTTTCCCACTTTGAGAGGGAATGGGACCGCATATCATGTGGCCTCCTGCTGTTTTCAGCAAGTGAACATCATGTTTACTTACTATATTTTGCACAAAACAATGATAATAATCACTTCCAATGATTAAATCAATTGGACTAATAGTGTCCGTCTGTATGTCAGGACAGGCTAACTTGACCTTAGCTGCTTTCAGTGCTGCAACTGTTTCTTTTAATCCCTGGATCTGCACAGACTTAGGCAAATCATCTCCTACCACAGCTTCTACTGTCTTTTTCCTGTTTCCTAGAGCAACAGTGATTCTGGCTAGGTCATATGTCTGTTTACCAGAATTATGGAAAAAACCAGCTATATCTAACTGTATTTTGGCATAGGGTTGTTTATTCAGTTTCTGCAACACTGATCTTCTTATGAAGGACCTTTGTGAGCCTTGATCAAATAGTGTTAGCACATTGGTTTTGTGTAATTTATTAGATAACTCAACTCGAGCTATCGGGAGAGCAGTTGCTTTAAACTTATCTCTCACATTTAATGCTGTTGCTTGTTGACTTCCTGATTCTGTTGAAGTCTGCTGCTGTTCAGCAAAAGTATTTGGCCATAATGCTGTATGATGCATACCCTTGCATTTAAAACACTTCTTCAGTGAGCATTTTTCTCCCTTGTGTTCACCTAAACACTTGATGCATCTTTTCAGTTGATGAACACGTTGTTTACGTGCCTCCATTGATGTGTATTGACTACAATACTGTGCCCAATGTGTTCCATCACAAAGTACACATTTTGGAGTACGTTTATGTATGACAGTCTGTTTACTGTCTATTGTATTCACAGCTTGATAAATGCCTATATGGGATTTCCCATTATGTGGTTTAATGGGAGTAGGTATACTCTTTTTATACTGAGTTGAAGGTTTATTATCCACTGGATTTGTGGATTTTTCATCTTGTCTCGTTGCTTGCATGCATGAAACTATTGTTTGTAAACCATTGCTAATTTCCTCACAAGTGAAATAGCGTTTATTGAACATAATATTTAATCGTTCAATAGTTTGTGGTGACAACTTATCTTGTACAATACCACTGATAAACCAATCACATTGTCTTAGGTCATATTTAGCACCTAGAGATCTGAGACTATTGTCTAATGTGATTCTAAATGCCTGTAAGTCTGAATAACAATGTTTGGGTGGCTTCAAGCTTGATATTAAGACTGCATGTCTAATTCTAGCCTTGTCAGCATCGAAGTAATTGTCTGCTAAGACACGTAAGGCTATTTGATAATTGCCTTTAACCACCGGAAATGACTTAATCAGTTCATAGGGTTCTCCCTTCACAAGACATTTAAGATAATTGGACTTAGCAATCTCATCTATGTCAGTTCGTGAATTTACTATGGATTGAAAACCACTAATGAATTCTTCATAATTATGACCTTGGAAAATAGGTAATGACAATGTAGGTAAGCTTGGTAATGGGACACTTGTTATTGTTACAGGTGTAACAGGTGTTTGACCACTAGTTACAGTAGGTCTCTGTGACAGTTTTGTGGCAGATAGCCTGTACTCCTGTCCACCTTAATAGTTGATTACTAAAAGTATCCAAAAACATTTTTAATTTCATCCTCAGATGGGTCTGATTCAAGAAATTTATTTTCATAATGTGTATAGTCTGAATTAATTATTTTCAGACGTTGTGTAAGTAATTCAAATTTGACCTCAAGATCATCAAAATCTATGTTTGTATCTTGAGTTAATCCTGTACAGACTGAAATTAGATTTTCTAATTGTGTAATCTTAGTCTGTAAAGAATGAAACTGAGTTTTCAAACAAGCCATTTTAATGGTATACTGAAAATTCCAGCACCACACTTAGAGTGTTTAAAACACACTGTTAATATTACTTACACATATATAAATGTCACTGTTAATATGTATTTGAAAGCTTACACTTTATATATAAGTTCCTTTAATATAACAGGTATAGATCGACACCATGCCTAACCCTTCTAGGGTAGGGTAGGTGCCTGAGCCCGAGCCTTTAGCTCATAAGACTGTCATTCCCATTAACCTCCTTGGGGCGGGGATGGCAGACCAGCTTGTGGCTAGGCCTGGGGACAGTTGGTCCCAAAGATGAGGAGGTACTTGTGCCTCCTCCCATGGGAGACTTAGGTCTCAGACACTCCCTAAAGAGGGAGCCAAGGCCGGGCCACCACTTGGAAAAGGCCCGGGCCGGGAGAATACCGGCTAATATTTAATAATAATTAAATAACAGGTATATATATAAGAAACAAACTTTAACACAATCTTGTCTCTTAATTTCTGTTTATAAACATTATAAACACTATGTGTATATACACTCAGACAAACCGAACATCACTTGGGTTGTTGTTGTCTTAGTCAGCGATTTTCGAGATTGGAGCAGTGGATGCAGGGTGCCATCCCCCGTTTTCTTTGGGTGAACGCTGGGTGAGCGCCCGTTTTCTTTTGGCTGCCCATTCTCTGTGATTGAGTCTGGAGGGACTAATTTATACTGATTTAAACTGTAAAACACTAGTTTTACAGCTTTTTTCGAAGGACCTTGGCTCTTAGGTTATTTGTACACTGTAGTACAACATATTGGGACCACAGTTTGGCCTTTATCCGGTTCGAGCATGACCAACATGTTGAGAAATGGGATTACCAGCTAAGTTTAAATATAGGGAAACTTAACTTAGAAAGACAGCTCATTGCAGACGAGGTCTTGAGAAGCTGTCGAAGTCATCTCTCAACGGGCTGTAAGGAGTTATAATTTGTAAGATTATAAATTACCCCTAGGGGGTGTTAAGTCAGCATATTTCATTCACTGATTGCTGACAAACTTACGTGTGTGGACTCAAAGGTCCGCATATCATCGTGGTTTATGATAAGTGACTAACTCACGATTTTATACTCAACTGTGCAGTCAATAGTAGCACATCACGAGTTAGAACACTTACCTGGGTATATGTATCTGACCCGTAATTACGCCCGGATATCCGTTGAGTTGATTGAAGAATGGTATTCTTTGAAGAATGTCGCACTACACTCTGTTGGATCGCAACACTCGTTGTTACACTGTTCATGAATAATTGCTCACACAATATCACTGAAGAAGCTGATCACACTTCTGTGTAAGTGTTTATTGTGTTTTGTGAGACACTTTGTTCACACTAACGCACAGATCGTTCTTTGTTGGTTATCCTGGCATCAATGTCACTCTCAGTAGAGTCAAAAGTAATCTGAAGATGCCACAATGCCCCACGCCGTGACTGCCCCCAACACAAAGGAAAAGCTGACCTAGTACTTTTGCTTCCTTGCCACTTCCTCGATGAAGCAAAGCAGAATGTTTAAATCTTGCTGTCTTAAGCATAGACAACAATGTCCACTATCTTTAATATGGTAATAAAGTGGGAGCAGGATTTTCCTTAATTGTCCTGCTAAGGTAAGAGATGTACTGTCTCTTATTAAAATACACTCTGCAACACTGGACTGCAAGGAGCAGCGGTCGCTTGACCATACTTTGCATACTCGTACTGCATCTGCGATCAATTACTCACTGTAGCAGTAAACAAGACGCTTGCCCCTTCTGAGAGGGCTGGGCCCCTCAGGGCTGAAAGGGCTGAAGGGGGCTGATACCCCCTCCTGGAGAAAATTTTTCCACACTAGGGATCCTTAACCTAACCTTGTCAAACCCTGTGTAAAGAGAGAGAGAGAGAGAGAGAGAGAGAGAGAGAGAGAGAGAGAGAGAGAGAGAGAGAGAGAGAGAGTAGAGCATAGTGTATAGTGAGGCAGGATTAGGCTTTAATCATGATGACTGACCAAGGACGCTGGGTCCGCACAGTCCATCGAAGGGTGCTTACGCACTGGTGTAGCACGTATATATAGCTGTGTGTAGTCTGTGTCAAGTGATTGCGCTAACACAGTCTTCCCGATGCTACATACAGGTACGTATCTCACGGTGTAAATTTTACGAAATTTTCTTTAATATCAGTTTCAGCGATTATGTTTTCCTTGATTGGAGATATAAAAGTAAATTGAAGCCTAATATCGCGTAGTCTACAAGCTTACAACCCAGTAAACCAGCCAGTAAACCAGCTAGTAAACCAGCCAGTAAACCAGCCAGTAAACCAGCCAGTAAACCAGCCAGTAAACCAGCCAGTAAACCAGCGTGCTGTACTTTCAGTGCAATCAGTAGTCTACATATGTAGTTTGGTGACAAACTGGAGACTGGTGAATAACTGTGAGAACAGGCAAATAAATTCATATTAGATTTATTATTGCAATGGTCTTGAGGGCCAACTGGTGTCATGGGCACCTAAAACATACTAAGTAAATTTAATCTAGAATAACCCAATAATAAGACTTAGCTCTATTATGGTCCCTATTTCGTTGTAATAACTTTATTTTGCCTCTTCTAATTAGCTTCAAAGTATTTACACTTGAGAATCTGAACAGAATAACGGTATAGCACTAGGATGCGTACTAAACTTTTTTCAGTGGTTTATAATGGAGACAAATGCTACAAACTTATTTCATTGTACAATAATGAAGATATCTTTCTAAACCATTATTTTCATTATTATTCTTACATAGCTGTTCCTATGCACTGAACGTAGGATGTCACCTCAAGCCATGAAACTGTCAATTAATTACTGCAGACTTGATTGCAGCAACTGGAACACTAGTGTGATGCTGTGCTGTCACATACTACAGCGCGACGGGCTGGAGTTTTGAGACTCTATGACCGCGGGTTCAATCCCGGCCGGGGGTATGGTTTACATACTACAGCAGTGTCATAGTTATGTGGTGGTACGACCAGATGAACACGAACCACTGATATGGGTATCAGCGTGATCAATGTACGTCAGTACATTGATCAGCATCAGCATCAGTTCCCACGGACAGTATATGCTGACGGAAGATGATGTGTCCAGTGGCTGCTGTAAATAATATTACTTCTTCTCTTAATGTTTCGTATATTGTACTGGGAAATCATACTTGAAATAGCTAACATCACCTGCCTGAATGCTGGCTGCCTTGGATCAAAACGTCTAGCGTTGGCTGGACGCCAAGGTATTGGTCCAGTGTGGTACGGTGGTTAATTAATTAGGAAAGCTTATCTTGCCATATAGGACAAGTGAAAATTTGTGTATGCAATAATTTCGCCAAAATCATTCTGAACCTAACGAAAAAAATATATTTCACTGTGTCTGTTTATTATTAAATTATTGTAAACAAATCTAAAATATATTTAGTTGGGTTAGGCTAAAATAAATTGCTCTTGTTATAATAAGGTTAGGTAAGTTTTCCAAGATTCTTTTGGAGCAAAATTAAAAACTTTTACATTAACATTAATGAAAAAAATATATCTTTAAAAGTATAAGAGAAAATATCAGAAAGGACTAAATTTTAAATAAGTTCTTGCTAATTGACCAGTTTTACATATTCGGCAAGACAGATATATATATATATATAAATAAATAAATAAATAAATATATATATATATATATTTATATATATATATATATATATAATATATATATATATATATATATATATATATATATATATATATATATATATATATATATATATATATATATATATTTTTAAATATAATATATATAGGGAAGTACCACCTCTATAGCAGGAATGGGGACCCTCATCCTCAGAGAAGACAATAAACGTACCTCAGAGAAAACTCAAGGTTCTCCCCGGAGCTGTTTGAATATTTTCTTCTCCTACCACCCCCTATATATTTTTCTATGTGAACATTTATTATTAAACAAAATACATTTACAGAAAAAGAACATAAACATGAATACAATGGCACAATGTATCAAAGATGATGAATTTCCTCCAGCTCCTCAGAGGCTGGACGTGAGCCAAGTATGCAGCAAGCATTTCCCCCTCTGGATGGCGACGCTGAGGCGCTGGAACATGAAAGTGACTGCCCTTGGGTCCCTGGTGGTGTCGATGAGTCTGGAACCCAATTCTTTAAGGAAACGTGTGGCATTTTTTCCCCATGATCCCAAGGTCTCTGATCCCACTGGGACAAATTGATACTGTTGGCTAATGTCCCTGTACTTGCTGATCTTGTACTCCTCCCTGTGGTCAGCAGCTCCTCCCTGTCGCCCCACACTGTGATGGATATAGGTGTCAGCCAGTGTGGACACACAGGTATAGTCCCATGCTAAGAGCTTGCCATTCTTCCAAGGATAGATGGTGATCCCGTCGGGGCGGTTTGCTGGGTTGTGGGTATTGTTTGCTGCAAGTGATCGTGGCTCCCTCTCGGCAGGGCATCCAGCTGTAGCAAGGGTTCTCTTAATGATGTCGTTGACCTCATTGTGTCTTGCATGCCAGCCCTTGGTTTTGGAACAGTTAAGACCATGTAGACCGTATTGGTCTGCTTGCACTTCGCCGCAGATACACATATATTCTGTGTGAATTGGGGCAGCAAGGCGCAGAGCCACTGCAATACGGAGGGTCTTAGGGTCGAGTCGCGTTCCCATTGCCGATATGGGAACTGTTTGGAGGAAGTCCCCGGAGTGAGGTGCACTCACAGCCTGGAGACGGGCAATCTCCCTATCTGATGTTGCAGCCCTGAGCATGTTGGCAAGCACCTTTTCAGCAATTGGGCTATCCCAGCTTGACTGTTTGTGAGCCAGTGCTGCACTAGGGTTTGGTGCTGGAGCAACAAGTCTCTCCCATTCGGTGATGGCACTGACATAGCTAGGGTCTTCTATTCCTGCTGAGTCACTGAGGGTGTCAGGAAGAATTTGTCTTATCAACTCGTTTGATGCAATGGAAGAGGATAGGAAAGCTGGTAGAGCAATCTGGGAGGATCTGCGTACTCCTAGCCCTCCAAGCCTGACCGGAAGTGAGGCTTGCAACCACTGTCCATCGTCAAGGGAAAGATTCAATACACTCTCTAGCATGGCCTTCAGGAGAGAGTCATATTCCTTGAGTTTTGGACTGCTGAAGGCTGGGGAGCATCTCAGAAAATAGGTAAGTTTTGGGGTTGACAGGCACCTGGTGAGTAGGTAGAAGGCATCGTGTGTGTCAATGTCTTTCATCCTGCTTTCCATCGTCCGGAGGTCTGAGACTTTTTTTCCTAGGATCAGATCGATGGCATTGGACCCAAGAGGAGCACCGAGGAGAGTGCTATTGGCTGGATCAATGGCTCGTGCTCCTGGTAAAACGGTACTAATGTTCTGTATCAACTGTTGATTGGTAGAAACTATTTCACATTTGGTGGGGTTTAAAGAAAGGCCCAGGCTTTCTCCCATGTCTTTAATTTTTCTGATGTCCTCCAGGAGAGATTCTGTTGTGCCAGCTAGGGTACCGTCATCCAGGAACCAGATATTGAGCTCGCTGGAGAGTGCCTCCGTGACTTCCTTGATGACCAAACAAAATAGAAAGGGGGCGAGAGGGTCCCCCTGTTGCACACCCTCACACGAGTCAATTTCATGGTCCCCAAACAATAGTTTGGAAGTCACACTATAACACGATTCTATGAAGGGATAAAGGGAAGGGAAGTTTCTATAAACTGCTTGGAGAGCAGCATCCCTTCTGACTTAGTTGAAAGCATTGGCAAAGTCCAATTTATATATATATGCAATAAGATCACAGTAAACAGGTGATTTCAAAATATGCAAAACAACCACTCTGAAAGAATAGAGAAATTACAAGCGCTTTCGTGACTACTCACATTATAGTTCCTTGATAATGTGAGTAGTCACGAAAGCGCTTGGAATTTCTCTATTCTTTCAGAGTGGTTGTTTTGCATATATATATATATATATATATATATATATATATATATATATATATATATATATATATATATATATATATATATATATATATATATATATATATATATATATATATATATATATATATATATATATATATATATATATATATGCAATAAGATCACAGTCAACAGGTGATATCAGAATATGCAAAAAAACCAATCTGAAAGAATAGAGAAATTCCAAGCGCTTTCGTGACTACTCACATTATCAAGGAACTATGAAAGTAAAGCATCCAAGGAAGCTATATAAGGGGTATGGCCAACACCTCACTATCAGATCCACAACGGTTAAACACCTGACGCGCGCCGGCCCAACTGGACAGGTCCTTTGCACAACTCACCAACAAACTATTCTACCCAAGAAAATTTAAAAAATATTATTTGTCCAGTGTATTATTAAATTCTTCCCAAATTCTATTAATTATAAATGGATCTAATTTATATAAACCAAAGGAAATATTCATTGTATTGTCAAAACTGCTTTTTATGAAACAAGATTCAATTATATTCCTGTCGACCATGGACTTGCTTGATACTACTTTCTCAACTTTTTGAAAATCAATTGGATGGTTAAAATCTCTCACATGAATAAATAGAGCATTGGAATCTTGTCCAGTTCTAATGCTATATTTATGTTGTTTTAATCTTAGTTCGAGATTTTTACCAGTTTGACCGTAATAAACTTTATCGCAAATTTTACAAGGAATCTTATAGACACATCCATCAGCATTTTGGGGGGAATTCTTTATCAAAAGTTTTTTTACTGTATCAAGATTTTTGAATACAACTTTAATATTAAAAGTCTTAAGAAGAGAAGGCATATCAACCAAGTTTTCATGGTAAGGGAGAACCAACATATTTTTAGTTGAATAAGGCTGGTTGTCCCTTTTTGGATTGTAAAAAGTATTTCTAGCAACTTTAAAAGATTTATCAATTACATTTCTTGGGTGTTTTAAATCATTACCTATTTCATAAATTTTGGATATTTCCTCATCTATGAACTCTGAACTACAAATTCGTAAAGCTCTCAAAAACATTGATGAGAAAACAGACAGTTTGACTCTATCTTGATGCGAGGAATAATAGTGGACATAGGAACAGTTATTTGTAGGTTTTCTGTAAATTTTAAATTTGAATTCATTATTACCCTTAATAATTAAAACATCTAGAAAAGGCAATGAGTTATTTTCTTCAAACTCAACAGTAAAGTTTATAGAATGGGCTAAGCTATTTAATTTTCCAAGAAAATGGTGTATATCTACATTTTTGGGCATAAGACACAAAACATCATCAACATATCTGAACCATTTAGCTCTATTAGGGAGGATTGTGTTAAGCAACCTTGTTTCAAAAAATTCCATGTATAGATTACTAAGAACAGGTGAAAGAGGATTTCCCATTGCCATACCAAACTTCTGAGTGTAAAACGTATCATTAAATACAAATTTTGCATCAACAATGCAAAGTTTAATAAGTTTAATGATAGTAGGAACTGGCAATGGTAAATCATAGTTAACGAGTTCTTCAGATAAGAAACTTAATAAATCATCAACAGGAACTTTCGTAAACAAGGAAGTAACATCAAAACTAACCATGTTAAAATCATTTAAGTCAGTCAAGGAGCTTAATTTATCAACTAAATCTATGTTGTTTTTAACATTAAAGTTAGAAATTTTGCCAACAATAGGGCTCAAAATATCAACAAGCCATTTGGATAATTTATATGAAACTGACCCTATGGAGCTAATAATTGGTCTGACTGGATTCCCTGGTTTGTGTGTTTTTATTAGTCAATACATGTAAGGTAAAGATGGATTAGTGGAAGTAAATTGTTTGACTAATTCATCTTTGCCTTTCAGTAGAAGTTTTATTGTTTTATTGAAATTGCTGTTAACGGTTTCTAGGGGATTTTTCCTAAGTTTAGAATAGGTTTCATTCTAAGAGATTTTAACCATCCAATTGATTTTCAAAAAGTTGAGAAAGTAGTATCAAGCAAGTCCATGGTCGACAGGAATATAATTGAATCTTGTTTCATAAAAAGCAGTTTTGACAATAATATGAATATTTCCTTTGGTTTATATAAATTAGATCCATTTATAATTAATAGAATTTGGGAACAATTTAATAATACACTGCACAAATAATAATTTTAAAATTTTCTTGGGTAGAATAGTTTGTTGGTGAGTTGTGCAAAGGACCTGTCCAGTTGGGCCGGCGCGCGTCAGGTGTTTAACCGTTGTGGGATCTGATAGTGAGGTGTTGGCCAGACCCCTTATATAGCTTCCTTGGATGCTTTACTTTCATAGTTCCTTGATAATGTGATTAGTCACGAAAGCGCTTGGAATTTCTCTATTCTTTCAGAGTGTTTTTTTTTGCATATTCTGAAATCACCTGTTTACTGTGATCTTATTGCATATATATATATATATATATATATATATATATATATATATATATATATATATATATATATATATATATATATATATATATATATATATATATATATATATATATATATATATATATGTATGTATATATATATATATATATATTTATATATATATATTTTTTTATTATTATCACACTGGCCGATTCCTACCAAGGCAGGGTGGCCCTGAAAAAGAAAAAACTTTCACCATCATTCACTCCA
>NC_091307.1:50764642-50803627 GCF_038502225.1 Cherax quadricarinatus
CATCCACCAGGTGTGTGTGAATTTGTTAGATAGGAGCGGATGCAAGTCGTTTTTGCTTGGCGTACTGATGAAGTGTGAGCAAGGTAATATTTATAACGGGATTTTGTGGCTTTGGTGGCCTGGTGGTTAACGCTCTCGCTTCACACGGCGAGGGCCTGGGTTCGATTCCCAGCCAGAGTAGAAACATTGGGCGTGTTTCTTTCCACCTGTTGTCTATGTTCCCCATCAGTAAAATGGGTACATGGGTGTTAGTCGACTGGTGTGGGTCGCATCCTGGGACACTGACCTAATTTGCCCGAGATGCTCAGCATAACAAGTGGCTTTCTATGTAGTAGTATGTCATTGTTGTCAGCTAGGACTGTATACCATGTACATGTACTTGTAGTAAATAAAGATTATAAAACTGGTACGTACGACTTGAGTCCTGGAAATGGGAAGTACAGTGCTTGCAGTCAGAAGCAGGGATGGGGACATTTGAACCTTAGTATTGACACGCCTCTGGCAAAGCAGTGATTAATGTGATTGATGGTGATTTTTTTTCGGGTTACCCATCCTCGGTTGGAGACGGCCGGTGCGTTAAAAAAACGTTAATAAACCTAACACCACAATGTTCGTAATTTTTCAAAACTCAAAGATTAGGTAAACCATTTTTATATAAACTACAACACTTTTGCACGATAATGCTGAAAGCATTATCGTGCAAAAGTTATGTTCACAGTACGTTGTTTTTTTATTAATACAACGGCCGTTTCCCACCAAGGCAGGGTGGCCCAAAAAAGAAAATCTTTCATCATCATTCACTTCATCACTGTCTTGCCAGAGGGGTGCTTACACTACAGTTATAAAACTGCAACATTAACATCCTTCATCAGAGTGCAGACACTGTACTTCAAATCCCCAGGACTCAAGTCCAGCCTGGTTTCCCAGAATCCCTTCATAAATATTACCTTGCTCACACTCCAACAGCACGTCAAGTCTTAAAAACTACTTGTCTCCATTCGCTCCTAACACGCTCATGCAAGCTTGCTGGAAGTCCAAGCCCCACTCACACAAAACGTCCTTTACCCCCTCCCTCCAACCTTCCCTAGGCCGACCCCAACTCCGCCTTCCTTCCACTACAGATTTACACACTCTGGAAGTCATTCAATTTTATTCCATCCTCTCTACATGTCCGAACCACCTCAACAACTCCTCAGTCCTCTGAATAATAGTTTTGGTAATCCCGCACCTCCTCCTATTTTCCAAACTATGAATTCTCAACATTATATTCACACCACACATTGCCCTCAGACATGACATCTCCACTGCCTCCAGCCTTCTCCTTGTTGCAGCATTCACCACCCATGCTTCACACCCATATACGAGCATTGCTATAACTATACTCTTTGCTTTCATGGACAAAGTTCTTTGTCTCTACAGACTGCTCAGTGCACCACTCACCTTTTCCCCCTCTTCAGTTCTATGATTCACCTCATCTTTCATAATCCCATCCGCTGACACGTCCACTCCTAAATATCTGAATACAGTCACCTCCTTCATACTTTTTCCCTCCAACCTGATATCCAGTCTTTCGTTTCCTAATTTATTTTATCCTGATGACCTTTTTTTTATATTCACTTTCAATTTTCTTCTTTTACATACCCTACCAAACTCATCCACCAACATCTGCAACTTCTCTTCAGAATCTCCCAAAAGCACAGTGTCATCAGCAAAGAGCAACTGTGACAGCTCTCACTTTGTGTTAGATTCTTTATCTTTTAACCCCACACCTCTTTCCAATACCCGAGCATTCACTTTTCTAACAACCCCATCAATAAATATATTGAACAACCATGGTGACATCACACATCCTTGTCTAAGGCCTACTTTTGCTGGGAAATAATCTTCTCTCCTACTTACTCTAGCCTGAGCCTCACTATCCTCTTGAAAACTTTTCACTGCATTCAGTAACCTACCTCCTACTAATACATTTGCAAGATCTGCCACTTTGTGTCCCTATCCACCCTGTCATACGACTTTTCCAAATCCATAAATGCCACAAAAACCTCAGCTATATGTTCACAGTATGTAGCACCTGAATTATAACACTAGTTCATGAAGCAAAGAGAAGAACAGGTGGTGGAAGGAAACACAATTCGTGTAGTCTGTCAAGCAGAGGGACCTTCCACTCCGTGTATATTAGTCTCGTCCGATATTTGTTAATGCTGGTTGAGCGTAACTGTCACAAATGTAAGTATGGGGAATATTTTTGCCTTTAGGATACTCAATTGCTTGGAAATACACCGATTTCCCTAGAATTCTTGACATCACACTGCATATACTAACAGACCTATAGTTGTTGATGTCAGACCTACTGTTTGTCTTGATGATAGGAGTAACTCTGGCCTCCTTGAACCCCTCCGGAACAGTATTGATGGTGATGGATAAGCTTATATGCGCGTTAGGGACAGGCAATTCAGAGGCACCATCTTTCAAGAACTTAGCCGGGATATTATCTGGCCCTGTGCTTTTAGTTGGGTTTAACTTAGCTCTTATCGCACCAAATCATAAAATACATCAACTAATTGGCAAATGTTTGGGGTGACGCCTGTATTACTGTAATAGGTTTCAAATTTATTGGAGTCTGTGTTAAAGGTATTCGATGCAACCGGCAGTTTACTTACTAGTGTTGATGCAACACTTGTGTACAATGAATTAAAAATTTACCACTTTAGTTGCTTCATGGCATACAACGTTATGGATATTTAGCACTACGTTATGAATACAAGAACAACCCAGAACTTTCTGGGGTTGTTCTTGTATTCTTCGATTTTCGAGCAACAGTGCCTTTCATATGCTCCTTTCATAAGCCTCTGAACTCTGACAAGAAGAAATAGGCAAAATACCGTGACTGGAAGAATTCACAGATAACCCGCACTTAGGAGAGAGGCTTATGACGACGTTTCGGTCCGACTTGGAGCATTTACTAAAACACACTAACAGAAAAGAGAGGAGGCAGTATATTTATAAGCTAGCTGTCAGGGACGAGGCAAGTAGGAAAGGAAGTAGAGAGGTGGTCAGCTGGCCTATATATACTGCCTCCATCTCTCCTTTCTGTTATTGTGACGTTGTAATGGTCCAAGTCGGACCGAAACGTCGTCGTAAGCTCCTCTCTTCTAGCGCTGCAAATCCTCCCTGAATTTCTTATTATCTAATATCTCAGAAGTTATCCAGGGTTCAATTTATCGTTTAATTCTAAGCTCTATAACTGGTCCAATATTATCAAGGATGACACTGAACGTGGTTCTCATTGTATACCAGGCATCATTGTATACCAGGCATCATTGTATACCAGGCATCATTGTATACCAGGCATCATTGTATACCAGGCATCATTGTATACCAGGCATCATTGTATACCAGGCATCATTGTATACCAGGCATCATTGTATACCAGGCATCATTGTATACCATGCATCATTGTATACCAGACATCATTGTATAGCAGGCATCATTGTATACCAGGCATCATTGTCTACCAGGCATAATTGAATACCAGGCATCATTGTATACCAGGCATCATTGTATACCAGGCATCATTGTATACCAGGCATCATTGTATACCAGGCATCATTGTATACCAGGCATAATTGTATACCAGGCATCATTGTATACCAGGCATCATTGTATACCAGGCATCATTGTATACCAGGCATCATTGTATACCAGGCATCATTGTATACCAGGCATCATTGTATACCAGGCATCATTGTATACCATGCATCATTGTATACCAGACATCATTGTATAGCAGGCATCATTGTCTACCAGGCATAATTGAATACCAGGCATCATTGTATACCAGGCATCATTGTATACCAGGCATCATTGTATACCAGGCATCATTGTATACCAGGCATCATTGTATACCAGGCATCATTGTATACCAGGCATCATTGTATACCAGGCATCATTGTATACCAGGCATCATTGTATACCAGGCATCATTGTATACCAGGCATCATTGTATACCAGGCATCATTGTATACCAGGCATCATTGTATACCAGGCATCATTGTATACCAGGCATCATTGTATACCAGGCATCATTGTATACCAGGCATCATTGTATACCAGGCATCATTGTATACCAGGCATCATTGTATACCAGGCATCATTGTATACCAGGCATCATTGTATACCAGGCATCATTGTATACCAGGCATCATTGTATACCAGGCATCATTGTATACCAGGCATCATTGTATACCAGGCATCATTGTATACCAGGCATCATTGTATACCAGGCATCATTGTATACCAGGCATCATTGTATACCAGGCATCATTGTATACCAGGCATCATTGTATACCAGGCATCATTGTATACCAGGCATCATTGTATACCAGGCATCATTGTATACCAGGCATCATTGTATACCAGGCATCATTGTATACCAGGCAACATTATATACCAGGCATCATTGTATACCAGGCATAATTGTATACCAGGCATCATTGTATACCAGGCATCATTGTATACCAGGCATCATTGTATACCAGGCATCATTGTATACCAGGCATCATTGTATACCAGGCATCATTGTATACCAGGCATCATTGTATAGCAGGCATCATTGTATAGCAGGCATCATTGTATAGCAGGCATCATTGTATAGCAGGCATCATTGTATAGTAGGCATCATTGTCTACTAGGCATCATTGTATACCAGGCATCATTGCATACCAGGCATCATTGTATACCAGGCATCATTGCATACCAGGCATCATTGTATACCAGGCATCATTGTATACCAGGCATAATTGTATACCAGGCATCATTGTATACCAGGCATCATTGTATACCAGGCATCATTGTATACCAGGCATCATTGTATACCAGGCATCATTGTATACCAGGCATCATTGTATACCAGGCATCATTGTATACCAGGCATCATTGTATACCAGGCATCATTGTATACCAGGCATCATTGTATACCAGGCATCATTGTATACCAGGCATCATTGTATACCAGGCATCATTGTATACCAGGCATCATTGTATACCAGGCATCATTGTATACCAGGCATCATTGTATACCAGGCATCATTGTATACCAGGCATCATTGTATACCAGGCATCATTGTATACCAGGCATCATTGTATACCAGGCATCATTGTATACCAGGCATCATTGTATACCAGGCATCATTGTATACCAGGCATCATTGTATACCAGGCATCATTGTATACCAGGCATCATTGTATACCAGGCATCATTGTATACCAGGCATCATTGTATACCAGGCATAATTGTATACCAGGCATCATTGTATACCAGGCATCATTGTATACCAGGCATCATTGTATACCAGGCATCATTGTATACCAGACATCATTGTATAGCAGGCATCATTGTCTACCAGGCATAATTGAATACCAGGCATCATTGTATACCAGGCATCATTGTATACCAGGCATCATTGTATACCAGGCATAATTGTATACCAGGCATCATTGTATACCAGGCATCATTGTATACCAGGCATCATTGTATACCAGGCATCATTGTATACCAGGCATAATTGTATACCAGGAATTATTGTATACCAGGCATAATTGTATACCAGGCATCATTGTATACCAGGCAACATTATATACCAGGCATCATTGTATACCAGGCATTATTGTATACCAGACATCATTTTATACCAGGCATCATTGTATACCAGGCATAATTGTATACCAGGAATCATTGTATACCAGGCATAATTGTATACCAGGCATCATTGTATACCAGGCATCACTGTATACCAGGCATCATTGAATACCAGGCATCATTGTATACCAGGCATCATTGTATACCAGGCATAATTGTATACCAGGCATAATTGTATACCAGGCATAATTGTATACCAGGCATCATTGTATACCAGGCATCATTGTATACCAGGCATCATTGTATACCAGGCATCATTGTATACCAGGCATCATTTACGTCACTGCAACATTTCTTCATAGTCCAATCGCAATGGTGTAGCCTATTTACCAGTGTTTCTTTACTGTAGCTTCTAGTTGACCTTATTTTCATTGTTCTGTGTAGGCCTATCCGTTCTCTAATAATTTTCCTGGTGCAATAAGTGATTAAACGATCACCAAGACGCCTGACTGACTAATGTTATCAGAACAATTACGTACTGTTTACCTTGCCACACCTCGCCGCTGAGCAAGTTATTATTACCACGATCGACAAGCTACTGGGTTAAGCTCTGGTACTCTCCCTAACACTCAAAACCTTCCTCTCATCAACCTATTCTTCCTCTATCGCCACTTCCACGCTCATCCCACAATGATCTTATCTAAACTCTCTCGATCTTGAGCTTGTGCATTGAGTGTATACCTGGAATCTACCCGGAGGGCGTATAGCGGATCAACTTCCTGCGGCACGATCTATGACCAGGTCTCAATGTGGATCACGGCCTGAGCAACCAGTGTAATTATTTATTGCTAGAAGTTTCTTATGCCTGTTACATTGACCGTTATTTTGCTGTTGATAACAGATATTGAAGTTTCCCACTATTATTGTCTCGCAATTGCAGTCAGTTCTAGACAAGATTCTCGAAATAAATAACAAAAAGGCACAATACCGTGACTGGAACGATACTCAAATAACCCGCACATAAAAGACAGAAGCTTACGACGACCGAAACGTCGTCGTAAGCTTCTGTCTTTTATGTGCGGGTTATTTGAGTAAGATTCTCGAAGTTTTCTTGGGGTGGTATCATTAAATGTCCGGTTTATTATCATACAGATCGGGTCTTGAGTTGTAAACTAAGTAAGTTTTTTTACATAAGCACACACCGCACCACCTTGCCTATTTCTATCCAGGTACTTTATATTGTAACCTTCTATTTTAACTTCGTCGTCAGTCACCGTGTCATCTAACCAGGATTCCGAGATGGATATAACTCCTGCCTTAGTCTTGTTTGCTAGAATCCTAATCTCTGACATGTGAGGCAAAAGTGACCTAACATTGACATGAATAAAGTGAAGACCTGCTTTCTTAAAGGAGTCATAATCATCAGTATATAGCAAGGGATCTTTTCTTGAGAAAAAAATTAATAAGTCAATGTCGGCACTACTCAGGGTAATGGAGCTAAAATGCATTTGTTGCAAACAAACTGATATTCAGCTCCATTACCATGACCAAACATACATCCATTATACACCCATCCCTTACACAGTTCACATGTGGTGTATTTACTGTTCTTCCTCCGTCCCGGTGGTCTGGTGGCTTAAACTCCCGCTTCACACACGGAGGGCCCGGGTTCGATTCCCGGCGGGTGGAAATTCCGACACGTTTCCTTACACCTATTGTCCTGTTCACCTAGCAGCAAATAGGTACCTGGGTGTTAGTCGACTGGTGTGGGTCGCATCCTGGGGGACAAGATTAAGGACCCCAATGGAAATAAGTTAGACAGTCCTCGATGACGCACTGACTTTCTTGGGTTATCCTGGGTGGCTAACCCTCCGGGGTTAAAAATCCGAACGAAATCTTATCTTATATGTCTGGTGTCATTTCTCGTAACAACACTGGCTCTGTGGCCTCATGCTGTCCTAGGGATACATTACAAACTTATCACTCTTGCCTACTAACTCATCATATTCATTATCACTTATTCTGTCCATGCATCTCACATCCACACATTCCTCACATACATCACAGGTAATCGCTCGATTTCGGCTGTTTTTAAGCACCATTAACATAACCAAACATAGATCTGTTATGCACCCACCCGTTACAATATTCTCAGTGTTGGATGTCTAATTCTTTATTTACAATTTCTATAAATATATTTTTTCCTATTTATGCACAGTATATGAAGTAAGGTAAGGTAAGTTTTGTCAGGAAACAGAGCAAGTGTTTCCTGACTCTGGTCTTTGTCATATGACGACGCGCCACTGGAGCTTTTGGTCATCTGACCAGGGCCTTCCACTGGTTTGGTCGTCCACCACTTTAAAAATTAAGGATAAGTGATGAAAGTTGTGTATTGAAAGACCTGGCTTCGATACCCTTGCATTTGCTGCCTCTGGGCACCTAGCAAGATGGTGGTAAGTAAGTTTGTTTAGGTACAGGTACACACACGTTCAATTTTTATATAAAGCAACATATGCAAAACAACCACAGGGGGAGTTGAATTATACATCCCCTGTGGTTGTTTTGCATATTGTGTCACTTGCTCGCGATTATTGCATGGCAACATATGCGTAAACAAACCGAACCATACCACGGGTGGGGTTTGAACCCGCAGTCAGAGACTCTCTGGCCGCGGGTTCAAACCCCACCCGTGGTATGGTTTGTTTGCAATCGTGTCATTACGATTTCGTGAGTCAACATATTTGTAAATTACATAAGATAACCCCATAAAGATCAGACAGTGTTAGCCGACTAGATCACAACCAGGGAATAAAGATTAATGGATGTGATGCCACACATTCTGCTGACGTGGCTTTATTGAGTTATTTCTGATACTAACATCCGGGTTAATAATCTAAAAATAATATTTTGCTTCTAGAAAATGTATTGTTTCTTTTAGTTACCGCTGAATTTGATCGACTTATGATTCATTTTCTATTCAAGACAAAATTTGAATAAAATAGAAAATGAATTTAGGAGACACTACACCATTTCTGAGTAACATGCAGAACACTTCTTTCACAGCAAAGGATAGTAGTAGTAGTAGTATTGGAAGCAGTAGTTGTTGTAGCACCAAGATTTATTAGTATATTTAATCTGGGGTAGGTTAGCCACCTGTGGCATGCGAAGAGAGATTAGGATTTTGGCTAACAGAACTAGGGCTGCAGTTATATCCATCTCTGAATCCTGGTTGGATGATACGGTGTGACTGACGACGAGGTCAAAATAGAAGGTTACAATATAAAACGCTTAGATAGGAATAGAAAAGGTGGTGGGGTATGTGCCTACATATGAAATAACTAAGCCTATAATCCAAGATCTGATTTAAATGACAATAAACTGGAGATTCTATGGTTTGAAGTGTTGTTTCCCTAGGCCAAACCCATCTTACTAGAAACTAGTTTCCGCCCTCCCACCCATCATCAGTTCTTAAAGGACTTTTCCAGAGTCTTGTCCGGACTTGATAACAATTGCGAGACAGTAATACAAGGAGACTTCAGTATCTATTTTCAACAGCAAAATAACGGGCTATGTAAAAGGTATTAGCAAATTCTATGTTTAAACAGTTATACTCAACTAATTAACACACCAACCCGGATCACATAGTTCTCAGCCACCCTAAATGACCACATACTTCGTGGCCCGGTGGCCTGGTGGCTAAAGCTCCCGCTTCACACACGGAGGGCCCGGGTTCGATTCCCGGCGGGTGGAAACATTTCGACACGTTTCCTTACACCTGTTGTCCTGTTCACCTAGCAGCAAATAGGTACCTGGGTGTTAGACGACTGGTGTGGGTCGCATCCTGGGGGACAAGATTAAGGACCCCAATGGAAATAAGTTAGACAGTCCTCGATGACTCACTGACTTTCTTGGGTTATCCTGGGTGGCTAACCCTCCGGGGTTAAAAATCCGAACGAAATCTTATCTTATCTCTTATCTTAACCGCTCTGAGAACATTAATCAGTCAGGCGTCATTACCACAGGTCTTAGTGATCATTTCATCATTTACTGCACCAGGAAAATCACTAGGGATAGGATAGGCCTAAACAGGACAATACAAATGAGGTTAACTAGAAACTACAGCAAAGAAACACTGGTAAATAAGCTACACAATAGTGACTGGACAGTGATAAGTTACACGGACCTAACTGAAAATGAAAATTTTGTTTCTCTGTAAAGACTACTAGCATGCATATGACCTGACCAGACTGGGTGGGTCATTAGGCTAATCCGGGGGGGGGGAGGGCATGGACCTGCTCCGCATGGGTCAGTAGGCCTTTTGCAGTGTTCCTTCTTTCTTATGTTCTTATGCCTAGCAAGCCTAGGCATTTTGGGCAGACTAATAATAACTCTTATTCTATATTACAAATTATTATTATTTTTTTTTATTATCACATTGGCCGATTCCCACCAAGGCAGGGTGGCCCGAAAAAGAAAAACTTTCACCATCATTCACTCCATCACTGTCTTGCCAGAAGGGTGCTTTACACTACAGTTTTTAAACTGCAACATTAACATCCCTCCTTCAGAGTGCAGGCACTGTACTTCCCATCTCCAGGACTCAAGTCCGGCCTGCCGGTTTCCCTGAATCCCTTCATAAATGTTACTTTGCTCACACTCCAACAGCACGTCAAGTATTAAAAACCATTTGTCTCCATTCACTCCTATCAAACACGCTCACGCATGCCTGCTGGAAGTCCAAGCCCCTCGCACACAAAACCTCCTTTACCCCCTCCCTCCAACCTTTCCTAGGCCGACCCCTACCCCGCCTTCCTTCCACTACAGACTGATACACTCTTGAAGTCATTCTGTTTCGCTCCATTCTCTCTACAAATTACTAATGATTAAATGGATTTATTTAAAATAGTGAGGTAGTTCGGTGTATAACAATTTGCAAAATTAGTAATGAGAATAGTTTTGTCTTGGCATGATACACAGTTTCTATTGAAGCTCCTATATTGGAGTATCTCAGGCAAACTTAGGACTAGCTTGGGATTTATTAGGTAATTTTATGTTCAGAGTTTTGGGGATCAGGAAGATGTACTCGCCTAATTGTAGTTGCAGGGGTCGAGACTCAGCTCCTGGCCCCGCCTCTTCACTGAACGCTACTAGGTCCTCTCTCTCCTTGCTCCATGAGCTTTATCATACCTCGTCTTAAAGCTATGTATACTTCCTGCCTCCACTACATCGCTCACCAGACTGTTCCACATCCTGACCACTCTATGGCTGAAGAAGTGCTTCTTAACATCCCTGTGACTCATCTGAGTCTTCAACTTCCAAGAGTGACCCCTGGTTTCTGTGTCCCCTCTCTGGAACATCTTGTCTTTGTCCACCTTGTCTATTGCACGCAGTATTTTGTATGTCGTTATCATGTCTCCCCTATCCTTCCTGTCTTCCAGTGTCGTCAGGCCGATTTCCCTCACCCTTTCTTCATAGGACATTCCCCTGAGCTCTGGAACTAACCTTGTCGCAAACCTTTGCACTTTCTCTAATTTCTTAATGTGCTTGACCAGGTGCGGGTTCCAAATTGGTGCTGCATACTCCAGTATGGGTCTGACGTACACGGTGTACAGTGTTTTGAAAGATTCCTTACTTAAGTATCGGAATGCTAATCTCAGGTTTGCCAGGCACCCATATGCTGCAGCAGTTATCTGGTTGATGTGTGCTTCCGAAGACGTGTTCAGTGTTATACTCACGCCAAGATCTTTTTCTTGAGCGAGGTTTGCAGTCGTTGTCCACCTAGGCTATACTCTGTTTGCGGTCTTCTTTGCCCTTCTCCGATCTTCATGACTTTGCATTTGGTAGGGTTGAATTCGAGAAGTGTTACAAAAAACGCGATTCTAAAAGCTTAGAGATCTCCAGTGAATACTAGAAAGGACTGCCCTTCTAGCATCCAGCCTGTTACTGGGTTTTCATAACAAGTAGTCAGCATCCTTGTCCAATTATCCATTAGAATTCAGTAGTATTCAATAGTGCTTCAGGATTACAACTGGTAGGCTACTAACTAGAGAAATTAAAATTTAATAAATTTATTAAGTCTAGAGGTATATTATCAAATGAAATTAATCACAGCAATGAAAATAAAATCAATCTCTCGAGTTCAATATTATTGTGCTGAAAGCACATATCACATTTATAATTCTTAAGTACCGTCTGGTACATTAACATTTAATAAGATATTACAAATATGTACAAGTAAGTTTGTGTATGCATGTAAGTGCTCTAAGTAGTTCACTATGTCTCACGACTCGACTAGACTTAAACAAGTGACTGACAAAGTCCTCACATAAACTAACTTCTTGACCGACTGGCAACCAGAACAGTCTGCTTGAACAATGAAAAGAATGCTAAGCCCAATAGCCATATAACAAGCGACTGCGACACAATTAGGATCAAAGAGATAATATAACGACACTAAGTAGGGACCATCAGCTGATCCTCCACAAAAGTTACAAAACTCCCATACTACTGAATCTAAGTTCAGCATAGGAAAAACCCTGACTGTGACAATACACAGAAACCAGTACAAAATTAGGTCATAAGCTACAGCTCGGGACCTGAGATGCTCAGAGTGTCTAAGCAACACGCAACCTCAGTACAACGTCGAAAATCACTAAGTCTATACAATGTTCTGTGAACAGAGTTCTACAGAACTAACAAGAATAATGAGACAGACAATCTGTCCAACCACCAAGCGAGTCTCGAGCAGACTGAATACTTCACGAGAGGTGAGGACACCCCCCCTCGATCACGTGATAGCCCCGTGGACAGCACAGCTCAGAAGCCAGCAGTATAACGAGCGACAAGCGATAATTACAGTAGTTTGACAATCAAGACTTGAAATGAGCACATATTATGTACATCCTAACAACATAAGTCAAATAAGAATATAAAGCAATATATTTACGATTTAGCTATTATCGCAAATATAAGCAATATAAAATTATATGAAAAGATAATATACATTATATATATACATAATAATCATTGTAACCCATTCAGGGGTTGCAACAAGAAGCCAGTTGTTGGACCACGTGTCCAGCCTGTCCAGGTCTCTTGGAAGGCCTGCCTGATCCTCATCTGATTTAATTCTCCTCATTAACTTCACATCATCTGCGAACAGGGACACCTCTGAGTCTGTCCCTTCCATCACGTCATTCACATATACCAAAAATAGCACTGGTCCTAGGACCGTCCCCTGTGAGACCCCGCTCGTCACAGGTGCCCACTGTGATACCTTATCACGTACCATGACTCGTTGTTGTCTCCCTGTCAGGTATTCTCTGATCCATTGAAGTGCCCTTCCCGTTATACGTGCCTGATCCTCTAGTTTCTGCACTAATCTCTTGTGAGGAACTGTGTCGAAGGTCTTCTTGCAGTCCAAGAAGATGCATTTAACCCACCCCTCTCTCTCTCGTCTCTTACTTCTGTTACTTTATCATAAAACTCCAGAAGATTTGTGACATAGGATTTGCCTTCCATGAAACCATGCTGGTTGTCATTTACACTTTTGTTCCATTCCAGGTGCTCCACCACTCTCCTCCTGATAATCTTCTCCATGACTTTGCATACTATACACGTCAGTGGCACTGGTCTGTAGCTTAGCGCCTCTTTTCTGTCTCCTTTTTTTAAAAATTGGAACTACATTTGCCGTTCCATACCTCAGATAGTTGCCCAGTTTCAAGGAATGTGTTGAAGATTGTGGTTAATGGGACATGCAGCATTTCTGCTCCCTCTCTAAGGACCCACGGGGAGATGTTGTCCAGTCCCATTGTCTTTGAGGTATCAAGGTCACTTAGCAGTTTCTTCACCTCCTCCTCCATTGTGTGTATGTCATCCAGCACTTGTTGGTGTATTTCCTGTTGGTGTCCCCCTCTGTCCTTTCTTCCCAGAGTCCTTCCTGTCTCCTCTGTGAATACTTCCTTAAATCTCTTGTTGAGCTCCTCACATACCTCTTGATCGTTTTGTGTGAGTTTCCCACCTTCTTTCCTCAGCCTGATCACCTGGTCTTTGACTGTTGTCTTTCTCCTAATGTGGCTAAACAGCAATTTCAGGTCAGACTTCAATTTTGATGCTATGTCGTTTTCATACTGTCTCTGGGCATCTGTGGGTACTCGTTTCTGGCTCTTCGACTGATCTCCTTATTTTCCTGGTTCCTTTACCTTCTGTACCTCTTCCATTCTCTAATGCACTTAGTTTTTGCCTCCTTACACCTTTGGGTAAACCAAGGACTCACTTTGGTCTTCCCATTAATTCTGTTGCCCTTGGGAATAAACCTTTCCTCTGCATCCTTGCATTTTGTTATTACTTATTCCATCATTTCGTTCACTGACTTTCTTACCAGCTCTCTGGCCCACTGAACCTCCCGCAGGAAGTTCCTCATACCTGTGTAGTCCCCCCTTTCAAAGTTTGGCTTTTCTCAATCAACTCCTGTTACCCTCTCCACTTGCAGCTCTACTATGTAACCAAAACTCAGAACCACGTGATCGCTACCTCCAAGGGGCCTCTCATATGTGATGTCCCTAATGTCTGAACTGCTCAGGGTGAACACAATGTCCAGTCTTCCTGGTTCATCTTTCCCTCTCTCTCTGGTAGTGTCCCTGACGTGTTGATGCATGTTGATCCAGTACCACATCCATCAACTTGGCTCTCCATGTGTCAAGACCCCCGTGAGGCTCCAGGTTTTCCCAGTCGATTTCCCTATGGTTGAAATCACCCATAATCAGTAACTTTGCTCTGCAAGATTGAGCTCTTCGTGCCACCTCAGCCAGCGTGTCTACCATCGCTCTGTTGTTCTCTTCATATTCCTCTCTTGGCCTCCTGCAGTTCTGTGGTGAGTTATACATCACAGCAATGACTATCTTATGTTCCCCAGACTGAACTGTAGCTACTATGTAGTCCGTTTCTCCCATGTTGCATGAGTGGGTGGTTTTCATGTAGTTAGTCGATGGTGGGGTGTGTTAGGGAGAAAAGATATTTTTTGACGGTAGTTTTGAAAATGGTGCCTGAGTCTACATTTCTAGAGTTTTCAGGTAGAGTTCCAGATTTCAGGCCTTTTAACGTACATTGAACGTTTGTATAGAGTTAGCCGGACACCGGGAATGTCATAGAGATTTTTTGTCTGTTATTGGGCCTATGGGTCCTGTCACAACTATCAAGAAGGCGTTTTAGTTTAGGATTAAAATTGGAATTTATGGTTCTGTAAATGTAGATTGCACAGTAGTAAGTGTGGATGTTCAGTGAGTAAGTTTAGATCCTTGAAGAATGGGGGAAGGGGGGTGTGATGCCTAAGATTGGATTGCGTGATAATTCTTACTGCGACTTTTTGTTGGGTTATTACTGGCTTTAGGTGGGTTGCTGCTGTTTAGCCTTAAGTACAAATAGCATAGGTGAGGTAGGGATAGATAGTGAAAAGTATAGTGTGAGTAGGGTTGATTGTGGTACGTAGTAACGTATCTTAGAGAGATCCCAACCGTTTTGGATACTTTTTTGCTACGTATTGGATATGGGTGCTGAAATTCAGGTTGTTGCCAAGGTGTAGGCCCAGGAATGTGCCCTCATTATATTTAGCAATAAGAGTGTTGTCAATCATAATGTTCAGTTTGTGCAACACCTGTTCTGTTACCAAACATAATATAGAAAATTTTGTCAGTATAAAGTGTGAGTTTATTGGCAGTCATCCAATAAACTCATACTTAATACAGGTGTTGTGATACGTTGAGAAGATCACTGATATGTAAGAGGAAGAGCAGGGAACCAAGGACACTTCCCTGTGGCACTCCAGTATCAAATAGTCGTGTAGATGAGGTTGTGAGTTTAATGGTGACATATTGATATCTATTAGTAAGGTAGGATTTTAAATATATAAGTTCGTGTCCTCTTATACCGTAATGGTCAAGCTTTTGGAGTAGGATGCCGTGGTCTACTGCATCAAAAGCTTTCCTTAGGTCAATATAGAGTCATAATGGATATTCCTTGGGAAAAATTCAAAACAACGTTCACTGCCATCCTTGACTGAGTCTGGTCCCTGGGCCACGGTCAGTGCTCCAGGGACCAGGCTCAGTCAATGGTCAAGAGGCCAGACTCAGTCGATGGTCCAGGGACCAGACTCAGTCAGTGGATCAGGGACTAGACTCAGTCAGTGGTCCAGGGACCAGGCTCAGTCAGTGGTCCAGAGACCAGGCTCAGTCAGTGGTCCAGGGACCAGGCTCAGTCAGTGGTCCAGAGACCAGGCTCAGTCAGTGGTCCAGGGACCAGGCTCAGTCAGTGGTCCAGGGACCAGACTCAGTGAGGGGTCCAAGGACCAGACTCGGTCAGTGGTCCAGGGACCAGACACAGTCAATGGTCCAGGGACCAGACACGGTCAATGGTCCAGGGACCAGACACGGTCAATGGTCCAGGGACAGACACGGTCAATGGTCCAGGGACCAGATACGGTCAATGGTCTAGGGACCAGACACGGTCAATGGTCTAGGGAAAAGACACGGTCAATGGTCCAGGGACCAGACACGGTCAATGGTCCAGGGACAGACACGGTCAATGGTCTAGGGACCAGACACGGTCAATGGTCCAAGGACAGACACGGTCAGTGGTCCAGGGACCAGACACGGTCAGTGGTCCAGGGACCAGACACGGTCAGTGGTCCAGGGACAGACACGGTCAGTGGTCCAGGGACCAGACACAGTCAGTGGTCCAGGGACCAGACACGGTCAGTGGTCCAGGGACCAGGTAAGCCTCACAGCGACCACCAAGCATAAGATGCATAACAACACATAAAAACATACATATCAGAGTGTCAGTTACGTCGTATAAATTAGAAACGGAACGAACACAGCTGACATATAATTATTTATATCGATTTTCTCATGAAATAAAAATAGCACAATGACGCTGCATGACACTGTTGTTAAGTGACGTTGCTGCATGACACTGTTGTTAAGTGACGTTGCTGCATGACACTGTTGTTAAGTGACGTTGCTGCATGACACTGTTGTTAAGTGACGTTGCTGCATGACACTGTTGTTAAGTGACGTTGCTGCATGACGCTGTTGTTAAGTGACGTTGCTGCGTGACACTGTTGTTAAGTGACGTTGCTGCATGACACTGTTGTTAAGTGACGTTGCTGCATGACACTGTTGTTAAGTGACGTTGCTGCGCGACACTGTTGTTAAGTGACGTTGCTGCATGACACTGTTGTTAAGTGACGTTGCTGCATGACGCTGTTGTTAAGTGACGTTGCTGCGTGACACTGTTGTTAAGTGACGTTGCTGCATGACACTGTTGTTAAGTGACGTTGCTGCATGACACTGTTGTTAAGTGACGTTGCTGCATGACGCTGTTGTTAAGTGACGTTGCTGCGTGACACTGTTGTTAAGTGACGTTGCTGCATGACACTGTTGTTAAGTGACGTTGCTGCATGACACTGTTGTTAAGTGACGTTGCTGCATGACACTGTTGTTAAGTGACGTTGCTGCATAACACTGTTGTTAAGTGACGTTGCTGCACGACACTGTTGTTAAGTGACGTTGCTGCATGACACTGATGTTAAGTGACGTTGCTGCATGACACTGTTGTTAAGTGACGTTGCTGCATGACACTGTTGTTAAGTGACGTTGCTGCGTGACACTGTTGTTAAGTGACGTTGCTGCATGACACTGTTGTTAAGTGACGTTGCTGCGTGACACTGTTGTTAAGTGACGTTGCTGCATGACACTGTTGTTAAGTGACGTTGCTGCGTGACACTGTTGTTAAGTGACGTTGCTGCATGACACTGTTGTTAAGTGACGTTGCTGCATGACACTGTTGTTAAGTGACGTTGCTGCATGACACTGTTGTTAAGTGACGTTGCTGCATGACACTGTTGTTAAGTGACGTTGCTGCATGACAGTGTTGTTAAGTGACGTTGCTGCGTGACACTGTTGTTAAGTGACGTTGCTGCATGACGCTGTTGTTAAGTGACGTTGCTGCATGACAGTGTTGTTAAGTGACGTTGCTGCATGACACTGTTGTTAAGTGACGTTGCTGCATGACACTGTTGTTAAGTGACGTTGCTGCTTGACACTGTTGTTAAGTGACGTTGCTGCGTGACACTGTTGTTAAGTGACGTTGGTTCATGACACTGTTGTTAAGTGATGTTGGTTCATGACACTGTTGTTAAGTGATGTTGCTGCATGACACTGTTAAGTGACGTTGCTGCGTGACACTGTTGTTAAGTGACGTTGGTTCATGACACTGTAGTTAAGTAACGTTGCTGCATGACACTGTTGTGAAGTGACGTTGCTGCATGAGACTGTTGTTAAGTGACGTTGGTTCATGACACTGTTGTTAAGTGATGTTGCTGCATGACACTGATGTTAAGTGACGTTGCTGCATGAGACTGTTGTTAAGTGACGTTGCTGCATGACACTGTTGTTAAGTGACGTTGCTGCATGACACTGTTGTTAAGTGACGTTGCTGCATGACACTGTTGTTAAGTGACGTTGCTGCGTGACACTGTTGTTAAGTGACGTTGGTTCATGACACTGTTGTTAAGTGACGTTGGTTCATGACACTGTTGTTAAGTGATTTTGCTGCATGACACTGTTGTTAAGTGACGTTGCTGCGTGACACTGTTGTTAAGTGACGTTGCTGCATGACACTGTTGTTAAGTGACGTTGCTGCGTGACACTGTTGTTAAGTGACGTTGCTGCATAACACTGTTGTTAAGTGACGTTGCTGCATGACACTGTTGTTAAGTGACGTTGCTGCATGACACTGTTGTTAAGTGACGTTGCTGCATGACACTGTTGTTAAGTGACGTTGCTGAATGACGCTGTTGTTAAGTGACGTTGCTGCGTGACACTGTTGTTAAGTGACGTTGCTGCATGACACTGTTGTTAAGTGACGTTGCTGCATGACACTGTTTTTAAGTGACGTTGCTGCATGACAGTGTTGTTAAGTGACGTTGCTGCGTGACACTGTTGTTAAGTGACGTTGCTGCATGACACTGTTGTTAAGTGACGTTGCTGCATGACACTGTTGTTAAGTGACGTTGCTGCATGACACTGTTGTTAAGTGACGTTGCTGCATAACACTGTTGTTAAGTGACGTTGCTGCACGACACTGTTGTTAAGTGACGTTGCTGCACGACACTGTTGTTAAGTGACGTTGCTGCATAACACTGTTGTTAAGTGACGTTGCTGCACGACACTGTTGTTAAGTGACGTTGCTGAATGACGCTGTTGTTAAGTGACGTTGCTGCATGACAGTGTTGTTAAGTGACGTTGCTGCGTGACACTGTTGTTAAGTGACGTTGCTGCATGACACTGTTGTTAAGTGACGTTGCTGCGTGACACTGTTGTTAAGTGACGTTGCTGCATGACGTTGCTGCATGACTGTTGTTAAGTGACGTTGCTGCATGACATGACTGTGACGTTGTTAAGTGACGTTGCTGCATGAGACTGTTGTTAAGTGACGTTGGTTCATGACACTGTTGTTAAGTGACGTTGCTGCATGACACTTGTGAAGTGACGTTGCTGCGTGACACTATTGTTAAGTGACGTTGCTGCGTGACACTGTTGTGAAGTGACGTTGCTGCATGACACTGTTGTTAAGTGACGTTGCTGCGTGACACTGTTGTTAAGTGACGCTGGTTCATGACACTGTTGTTAAGTGATGTTGCTGCATGCCACTGTTGTTAAGTGACGTTGCTGCGTGACACTGTTGTTAAGTGACGTTGGTTCATGACACTGTTGTTAAGTGACGTTGCTTCATGACACTGTTGTGAAGTGACGTTGCTGCATGAGACTGTTGTTAAGTGACGTTGGTTCATGACACTGTTGTTAAGTGATGTTGCTGCATGACACTGATGTTAAGTGACGTTGCTGCATGAGACTGTTGTTAAGTGACGTTGCTGCATGACACTGTTGTTAAGTGACGTTGCTGCATGACACTGTTGTTAAGTGACGTTGCTGCATGACACTGTTGTTAAGTGACGTTCCTGCGTGACACTGTTGTTAAGTGACGTTGGTTCATGACACTGTTGTTAAGTGACGTTGGTTCATGACACTGTTGTTAAGTGATTTTGCTGCATGACACTGTTGTTAAGTGACGTTGCTGCATGACACTGTTGTTAAGTGATGTTGCTGCATGACACTGTTGTTAAGTGACGTTGCTGCGTGACACTGTTGTTAAGTGACGTTGCTGCATGACACTGTTGTTAAGTGACGTTGCTGCGTGACACTGTTGTTAAGTGACGTTGCTGCATGACACTGTTGTTAAGTGACGTTGCTGCGTGACACTGTTGATAAGTGACGTTGGTTCATGACACTGTTGTTAAGTGATGTTGCTGCATGACACTGTTGTTAAGTGACGTTGCTGCGTGACACTGTTGTTAAGTGACGTTGGTTCATGACACTGTTGTGAAGTGACGTTGCTGCATGACACTGTTGTTAAGTTACGTTGGTTCATGACACTGTTGTTAAGTGATGTTGCTGCATGACACTGATGTTAAGTGACGTTGCTGCATGAGACTGTTGTTAAGTGACGTTGGTTCATGACACTGTTGTTAAGTGACGTTGCTGCATGACACTGTTGTGAAGTGACGTTGCTGCGTGACACTATTGTTAAGTGACGTTGCTGCGTGACTCTGTTGTGAAGTGACGTTGCTGCATGACACTGTTGTTAATTGACGTTGCTGCGTGACACTGTTGTTAAGTGACGCTGGTTCATGACACTGTTGTTAAGTGATGTTGCTGCATGCCACTGTTGTTATGTGACGTTGCTGCATGACACTGTTGTTAAGTGATGTTGCTGCATGACACTGTTGTTAAGTGACGTTGGTTCATGACACTGTTGTTAAGTGATGTTGCTGCATGACACTGTTGTTAAGTGACGTTGGATCATTACACTGTTGTTAAGTGATGTTGCTGCATGACACTGTTGTTAAGTGACGTTGGTTCATGACACTGTTGTTAAGTGATGTTGCTGCATGCCACTGTTGTTATGTGACGTTGCTGCGTGACACTGTTGTTAAGTGACGCTGGTTCATGACACTGTTGTTAAGTGATGTTGCTGCATGCCACTGTTGTTATGTGACCTTGCTGCATGACACTGTTGTTAAGTGATGTTGGTTCATGACACTGTTGTTAAGTGACGTTGGTTAATGACACTGTTGTTAAGTGACGTTGCTGCATGACACTGTTGTTAAGTGACGTCATAAGTGGCAGGTGATAATTTTATTGTGAAGGAAGGAAGGAAGGAAGGAAGGAAGGGAGGAAGGAAGGAAGGAAGGAAGGAAGGAAGGAAGGAAGGGAGGGAGGAAGGAAGGATGGAAAGAAGGAAGGATTGAAGGAAGGAAAGAAGGAAGGAAGGAAGGAAGGAAGGAAGGAAGGATGGAAGAAAGGATGGGAAAAAAGAAGGAAGGAAGGAAGGAAGGAAGGAAGGAAGGAAGGAAGGATGGATGGATGGAAGGAAGGAAGGAATGAATGAATGAAGGAAGGAAGGAAGGAAGGAAGGAAGGAAGGATGGAAGGAAGGAAAGAAGGAAGGAAGGAAGGAAGGAAGGAAGGAAGGAAGGAAGGATGGAAGGAAGGAAGGAAGGATGGAAGGAAGGAAGGAAGGAAGGAAGGAAGGAAGGAAGGAATGAAGGAAGGAAGGAAGGAAGGAAGGAAGGAAGGAAGGAAGGAAGGAAGGAAGGAAGGAAGGAAGGAAGGAAGGAAGGAAGGAAGGAAGGAGGGAGGCAGGTTAGTGGAGACACTTGCTGAGTCACCAAGTACACTGACAGATACTTGCTGAGTCACCAAGTACACTGACAGACACTTGCTGAGTCACCAAGTACACTGACAGACACTTGCTGAGTCACCAAGTACACTGACAGACACTTGCTGAGTCACCAAGTACACTGACAGATACTTGCTGAGTCACCAAGTACACCGACAGACACTTGCTGAGTCACTTGCTGCGTGACACTGTTGTTAAGTGACGTTGCTGCGTGACACTGTTGTTAAGTGACGTTGCTGCATGACACTGTTGTGAAGTGACGTTGGTTCATGACACTGTTGTTAAGTGATGTTGCTGCATGACACTGATGTTAAGTGACGTTGCTGCATGAGACTGTTGTTAAGTGACGTTCCTGCATGACACTGTTGTTAAGTGACGTTGCTGCATGACACTGTTGTTAAGTGACGTTGCTGCATGACACTGTTGTTAAGTGACGTTGCTGCGTGACACTGTTGTTAAGTGACGTTGGTTCATGACACTGTTGTTAAGTGACGTTGGTTCATGACACTGTTGTTAAGTGATTTTGCTGCATGACACTGTTGTTAAGTGACGTTGCTGCATGACACTGTTGTTAAGTGATGTTGCTGCATGACACTGTTGTTAAGTGACGTTGCTGCGTGACACTGTTGTTAAGTGACGTTGCTGCATGACACTGTTGTTAAGTGACGTTGCTGCGTGACACTGTTGTTAAGTGACGTTGCTGCATGACACTGTTGTTAAGTGACGTTGCTGCGTGACACTGTTGATAAGTGACGTTGGTTCATGACACTGTTGTTAAGTGACGTTGGTTCATGACACTGTTGTTAAGTGATGTTGCTGCATGACACTGTTGTTAAGTGACGTTGCTGCGTGACACTGTTGTTAAGTGACGTTGGTTCATGACACTGTTGTGAAGTGACGTTGCTGCATGACACTGTTGTTAAGTGACGTTGGTTCATGACACTGTTGTTAAGTGATGTTGCTGCATGACACTGATGTTAAGGGACGTTGCTGCATGAGACTGTTGTTAAGTGACGTTTGTTCATGACACTGTTGTTAAGTGACGTTGCTGCATGACACTGTTGTGAAGTGACGTTGCTGCGTGACACTATTGTTAAGTGACGTTGCTGCGTGACACTGTTGTGAAGTGACGTTGCTGCATGACACTGTTGTTAAGTGATGCTGGTTCATGACACTGTTGTTAAGTGATGTTGCTGCATGCCACTGTTGTTATGTGACGTTGCTGCATGACACTGTTGTTAAGTGATGTTGCTGCA
This sequence comes from Cherax quadricarinatus, assembly GCF_038502225.1. Classification (NCBI taxonomy): domain Eukaryota; kingdom Metazoa; phylum Arthropoda; class Malacostraca; order Decapoda; family Parastacidae; genus Cherax; species Cherax quadricarinatus. The sequence continues at coordinate 50,787,337 of NC_091307.1, forward strand.
TGACACTGTTGTTAAGTGACGTTGGTTCATGACACTGTTGTTAAGTGATGTTGCTGCATGACACTGTTGTTAAGTGACGTTGGATCATTACACTGTTGTTAAGTGATGTTGCTGCATGACACTGTTGTTAAGTGACGTTGGTTCATGACACTGTTGTTAAGTGATGTTGCTGCATGCCACTGTTGTCATGTGACGTTGCTGCGTGACACTGTAGTTAAGTGACGCTGGTTCATGACACTGTTGTTAAGTGATGTTGCTGCATGCCACTGTTGTTATGTGACCTTGCTGCATGACACTGTTGTTAAGTGATGTTGGTTCATGACACTGTTGTTAAGTGACGTTGGTTAATGACACTGTTGTTAAGTGACGTTGCTGCATGACACTGTTGTTAAGTGACGTCATAAGTGGCAGGTGATAATGTTATTGTGAAGGAAGGAAGGAAGGAAGGAAGGAAGGAAGGAAGGAAGGAAAGAAGGAAGGAAGGAAGGAAGGAAGGAAGGAAGGATGGAATGAAGGAAGGAAGGAAGGAAGGAAGGAAGGAAGGAAGGAAGGAAGGAAGGAAGGAAGGAAGGAAGGAAGGAAGGAAGGATGGAAGGAAGGAAAGAAGGAAAGAAGGAAGGAAGGAAGGAAGGAAGGAAGGAAGGATGGAAGGAAGGAAGGAAGGATGGAAGGAAGGAAGGAAGGAAGGATGGAAGGAAGGAATGAATTAAGGAAAGAAGGAAGGAAGGAAGGAAAGAAGGAAGGATGGAAGGAAGGAAGGAAGGAAGGAAGGAAGGAAGGAAGGAAGGAAGGAAGGAAGGAAGGAAGGAGGGAGGCAGGTTAGTGGAGACACTTGCTGAGTCACGAAGTACACTGACAGACACTTGCTGAGTCACCAAGTACACTGACAGACACTTGCTGAGTCACCAAGTACACTGACAGACACTTGCTGAGTCACCAAGTACACTGACAGACACTTGCTGAGTCACCAAGTACACTGTCAGACACTTGCTGAGTCACCCAGTACACTGACAGACACTTGCTGAGTCACCAAGTACACTGACAGACACTTGCTGAGTCACCAAGTACACTGACAGACACTTGCTGAGTCACCAAGTACACTGACAGACACTTGATGAGTCACCAAGTACACTGACAGACACTCGCTGAGTCACCAAGTACAGTGACAGACACTTGCTGAGTCACCAAGTACACTGACAGACACTTGCTGAGTCACCAAGTACACTGACAGACACTTGTTGAGTCACCAAGTACACTGACAGACACTTGATGAGTCACCAAGTACACTGACAGACACTCGCTGAGTCACCAAGTACAGTGACAGACACTTGCTGAGTCACCAAGTACACTGACAGACACTTGGTGAGTCACCAAGTATGTTGAGAATTTTGGCCTTACCTGCTGTGTTTATTATAACTATATATAATGAACACTTAGCTGATAAATGACAGCAAATCGTCTACACAGCCGCCCCTGCAGACGAGGTCTAGAAGCTGTCGAAACCATCACAACAGTGGGCTGTCAAGAGATACAATTTGTAAGTATAAATTACCCCTAGGGGGTGTTATGTCAGCATATTTCATTCGATGATGGCTGACGAAATACCTACTTGTTTGGACTCAAAAGTCCACACCTTACTGCCGATTATAGGTTGATTACAAACTCCTTGTGACTCAAGAATTGCGCAATCCCCCGATCTACAAGAAATTCGTAACATACCTTGCTCTTTGTAACGTGAGCTATGGTGTTCTCAACACCTTCGACAGATATCGGTGACTTGATAGAAGCTGAAGTGTCCTTGGATGTCCACGTCTTCCATTGTCTAGGAAACGCACACTGGTACACTATGTTCCACAAGATTTGTCTTTATTGTTCACAATGTATCACAAGAGAAGCTGATCACACTTCTATTAAGTGTTTGTGTTAGAGACACTTTGTTCACACTAACGCACAGATCAGTATCCTGGCGTCAGTGTTACTCTCCATAGAGTCAAAGATAGTCTGCCAGACGCTACAGCGCTCCATGCCGTCACTGCCCCCAGCACAAAAAAAAAAACGCTGACCTAGTACCTTGCATCCTTGTCACCTCCTCGAGGAAGCAAAGCAGAATGTTTGTTTCTTGCTGTCTTAATCATAGACAACAATGTACACTATCTTTACTATGGTAATAAAGTGGGAGCAGGATTTTCCTTAATTGTCCTGCTAAGTAAGAGATGTACTGTCTCTTATAAAAATACACGTTGCAACACCGCTGCAAGGAGCAGAGGTCATTTGACTACGTGGCATAGCATCTGTGATCAATTACTCACTCTAGCAGTAAACAAGACGCTCGCCCCTTCTGAGTGGCTTGGCCACTCAGGGCTGAAAGGGGCTGAAGGGGCTGAAGGGGGCTGAAGGGGGCTGAAGAGGGCTGATACCCCCCTCCTGGAGAAAATTTCTCCACACTGGGGGGCGGCAGAGGTTCGCTGCAGGTGAACTGTTCATCACTTAACATTAATTTGATTTTCTCACTCGCCACCACTGCTGCTTGTCTTTTCTGAACAGCTTTAGTCTGTGTGGTGTCTGGAGAATCACTAATTTTGTTTTCAACACTGTGTAATTCTAACAGCACTAGCTTATTTATTGTCCGCTTATTCACTACACCTTTGCTTAAAACATCAACTGTCCTGATGATTCCATTTGCATCAGGATATATGGTCACAATTTTTCCAAGTGGCCATTGGGACCTCGGACCATCATTGTCGATAATCACTATGTCACCAGGTCTTAAGGACTTATGATTTTCAGGAACACCAGCTCCATAGAAGTGTTCTCTCAATTAGGTGAGATAGTCTTCTCGCCAAATTATCTCCCAATGTTCAATCACTTTATTAAGGTGTTTGAATTTACTTCTGAGTTGCTCAGGTTCGTAATAAGTAGGATCCTCTATGATTTCTTTATCATTCATGGGAGGAACAGGTTCGAGCCTTCTGCCATGGAGTAAATGAGATGGACTTAACACTTCTAAATTGTCCAGATAATCGGTAACATAAGTTAGAGGTCTGTTGTTGACTCTATTTTCTATTTCAGTCACAACTGTACGGAATTCTTCTAAGTCTATTCTCTGACGATGAAGAGTCTTCCTTAAACAACGTTTTACAATGCCGATCATTCTTTCATAAAATCCGCCGTGCCATGGAGATTTAGGAGGAATGTATCTCCAACGACAACTGGGTTGATTCAGCATCTGTTGTACTTCTGGTTGATCAAAGATCTTGCTTATATAAGCAGCACCAGCAACAAAGTTCGTTGCATTATCTGAAATCATCAGTCTGGGACATGCCCTTCTGGCTGCAAACCTTCTGAATAATTTGATAAAGGTTTCAGCAGACATGTCAGTGGCTACTTCTAGATGTACTGCTCTAGTTGTAGCACAAGTGAACAAACAGATGTACACCTTGATGGGAACTTTGTCAACAGTGTTGGTTAAAATTATTGGTCCAGTATAATCTACACCTGTCACCTCAAATGGAGTGATATGACAAACTCTTTCAGAGGGATATGGAGGTGGACCTGGATACTGACATACTCGCATATCGTAGTGACGACAAGTAATACAGTCCTTTATTTGTTTTTTCACACTTTGTCGACCTTGAGGTATCCAGTAGGATTGTCGTATATGACAAAGTGTGTCAGCTACCCCACCATGTAACACGTTACTGTGGGCGTTTTGCACAATCAGTTTTGTTAGCCAATGATTCTTGGGGATCAATATTGGATGTATGGCTTCTTTAGGTAGTGAAGAATTATGAATTCTTCCTCGATATCTTATAATCTTTTCTGAGTCGAGATAAAGTCCTAAAGAATTAATCATGGCAGGTTTCTTTGGGGATTTATCTTGTGTTTCTAGAAATTTATGTTCTGTAGAGAAAACATCTTTCTGTATTAGTTTCACCCAGTATTTAATGGGTTCAAGACATTCATAATCAGGTTTTATTCTTTTAATGAATTTAAAGACAAGAGCTGTAACTCTTAAGAGTTTACCCAAAGATGAGTATTTAGATCCATCAATGACTATTTCTGTTGTGTCTGCAGTATTTGCACAACTTATTTCTGCTGTGTTCAAGCAGACTGTTTCTTCTGGCATAATGTGAGCTTTTTGCTGAGGCCAGTTATTTTCATTAGAGAGCCAGTTCGGTCCGTGGAGCCATAATTTATTATCCACAAATTTCTTGTGTGGGACACCACGTGACAACATGTCAGCTGGATTCTCTTGGGTAGAGACGTGGAGAAAGAGATAATCTCTCTGCATCTCTTTTATTTCTGCTACTCTGTTCTGTACATAGACCAGCTTACTCTTATTATTTCTTAACCACTGGAGAACTGCCTCATTATCACTCCAGATCACGGTTTTCTCAATAGTGAGATGATCAAGTACTTTGTTGAGATAGACAGCTAATTTTGTACCTACATAGAGTGCTGTCAGTTCCAATTGTGGTACTGTTCTGACCTTCAAGGGTGCTACCCTGGCCTTTGAAGTAATTAGTGTACTTCCTTCAGCATTACTCATGTAAGCTACAGCGCCATAACCTCTGGTTGACGCATCACAGAACACATGTAATGTGTACTTGTTTCCCTCTTGACCTATTTGTCTGGGAAATGTAATTTGATGAAGTTGCTTAAACTCCCTGGATATTTCATCCCATGCTTGACTCATTTCTAGAGGCAAGTTCTCATCCCATCCAATTTTGAGTTTCCATGCATCTTGCATAAGCATTTTACCTTTTATGGTAATTGGTGAGACGAGTCCTAGAGGATCAAAACATTGTGATACCTCTGACAGTAAACTACGTTTAGTGAGTGTACTGCATGATTTATTGTTTATCTTTTTGAGACTCAAAGTATCTTCCTGTGTGTTCCAATTAAGTCCCAGCATATTGTTGCAATCAGGAATTTCAGTTTCAGGGAAATCTTCTTTGATAAGTTCCCTTAATTGCTTTGAATTTGTATTCCACATCCTTAGAGGCATATTTGCTTCTTTCATCTCCTTGTTAGCTTCTCTGTATAAGGATTTCAAATCCTCCTCTTTATTCACAGTACCTTGAAGATTGTCCACATAGAAACTTTTCTTTAAGACTTCTTTGAAGGGACTTTCAGATTTCTTCAAATGTGTATTTAGAGTAGCTTCTAATAAGAATGGAGAGGATGTTGCACCAAATAATACTGATTTGAAACGATAAGTTTTCACAGGACTTTGAGGATCATGTGGATTTTCAGGCCACAAGAATCGAGTATAATCTCTATCTATTTCTTGTAGTCCTACTCTTAAGAAAGCCTTGGAAATATCAGCCGTGTAGGCATTCGGGTTTGTGCGAAATTTCATAAGCACGTCTCCAAGCTTCTCAGTTAGTGAGGGTCCGGTCATCAGACAGTCATTAAGACTTGCTACATCTTTATTTGCACGTGCGCTGCAGTTATATACAACACGTAGTGGATAGGTTTCAGAATCCTTTCTGACTCCATGGTGCGGGAGATAATGAGCGTTTGTCTTCAACTTATCTTCGACTATTTCCTCAATGAATTTATTGTCCAACTGTTCTTGTATGATGTTATCATAGACAGTCAGTAACTCTGGATTCTTCCTGAGCTCATGTATTTGTGCTTTCATCTGTCCGAAAGCCATGCGATAATTGCTAGGCAGATGTGGTGGATTTAATTTCCATGGTAACCTAACCCAATACTGTCCATCTTTATATTTGACAGTGTCCAAATATTGGTTATAAGTCTGAGACTCTTGTGGGCTTGGTTTATTTACATCAATACCTATCGCATCTAAATCCCACAACTTATCAACTGGTTCATTCATTTCTTCCAGTAATGATAATTTTTGCTGTGGTACATGATCAGCGGTTATTCTCGTAACTAGTACATTTTCCACTGAATCAATATCAGCTTCTTTCCCACTTTGAGAGGGAATGGGACCACATATCATGTGGCCTCCTGCTGTTTTCAGCAAGTGAACATCATGTTTACTTACTATATTTTGCACAAAACAGTGATAATAATCACTTCCAATGATTAAATCAATTGGACTAATTGTGTACGTCTGTATGTCAGGACAGGCTAACTTGACCTTAGCTGCTTTCAGTGCTGCAACTGTTTCTTTTAATCCCTGGATCTGCACAGACTTAGGCAAATCATCTACTACCACAGCTTCTACTGTCTTTTTCCTGTTTCCTAGATCAACAGTGATTTTGGCTAGGTCATATGTCTGTTTACCAGAATTATGGAAAAAACCAGCTATATCTAACTGTATTTTGGCATAGGGTTGTTTATTCAGTTTCTGCAACACTGTTCTTCTTATGAAGGACCTTTGTGAGCCTTGATCAAATAGTGTTAGCACATTGGTTTTGTGTAATTTATTAGATAACTCAACTCGAGCTATCGGGAGAGCAGTTGCTTTAAACTTATCTCTCACATTTAATGCTGTTGCTTGTTGACTTCCTGATTCTGTGGAAGTCTGCTGCTGTTCAGCAAAAGTATTTGGGCATAATGCTGTATGATGCATACCCTTGCATTTAAAACACTTCTTCAGTGAGTATTTTCCTCCCTTGTGTTCACCTAAACACTTGATGCATCTTTTCAGCTGATGAACACGTTGTTTACGTGCCTCCATTGATGTGTATTGACTACAATACTGTGCCCAATGTGTTCCATCACAGAGTACACATTTTGGAGTACGTTTATGTATGACAGTCTGTTTACTGTCTATTGTATTCACAGCTTGATAAATGCCTATATGGGATTTCCCATTATGTGGTTTAGTGGGAGTAGTTATACTCTTTTTATACTGAGTTGAAGGTTTATTATCCACGGGATTTGTGGATTTTTCATCTTGTCTCGTTGCTTGCATGCATGAAACTATTGTTTGTAAACCATTGCTAATTTCCTCACAAGTGAAATAGCGTTTATTGAACATAATATTTAATCGTTCAATAGTTTGTGGTGACAGCTTATCCTGTACAATACCACTGATAAACCAATCACATTGTCCTAGGTCATATTTAGCATCTAGAGATCTGAGACTATTGTCTAATGTAATTCTAAATGCCTGTAAGTCTGAAAAACAATGTTTGGGTGGCTTCAAGCTTGATATTAAGACTGCATGTCTAACTCTAGCCTTGTCATCATCAAAGTAATTGTCTGCTAAGACACGTAAGGCTAGTTGATAATTGCCTTTGACCACCGGAAATGACTTAATCAGTTCATAGGGTTCTCCCTTCACAAGACATTTAAGGTAATTGAACTTAGCAATCTCATCTATGTCAGTTCGTGAATTTACTATGGATTGAAAACCACTAATGAATTCTTCATAATTATGACCTTGGAAAATAAGTAATGACAATGTAGGTAAGCTTGGTAATGGGACACTTGTTGTTGTTACAGGTGTAACAGGTGTTTGACCACTAGTTACAGTAGGTCTCTGTGACAGAGTTTTACGGCAGATAGCCTGTACTCCTGTCCACCTTAATTGTTGATCACTAAAAGTATCCAAAACATTTTTAATTTCATCCTCAGATGGATCTGATTCAAGAAATTTATTTTCATAATCTGTATAGTCTGAATTAATTATTTCCATACGTTGTGTAAATAATTCAAACTTGACCTCAAGATCATCAAAATCTATGTTTGTATCTTGAGTTAATCCTAGACAGATTGAAATTAGATTTTCTAATTGTGTAATCTTAGTCTGTAAAGACTGAAACTGAGTTTTCAAACAAGCCATTTTAATGGTATACTGAAAATTCCAGCACCACACTTAGAGTGTTTAAAAAACACTGTACTGCTATAGACAGCTGAGTTTTTGTTATGCTTAAGTCAGCAATAATCGAGTCAGACACTACTGACCCACTAAGCTTAACCTCAGGGTTAATGACCATGAGGGTTCACACTACATGTGTCTGGTGTTTATGGCTTAGAGTTTTGCTGTGTCAGCCTGCCAGGATAATTAATCGTAAATAACGATGTTATACACTTCATTCACTATACACTATAAATGTCACTGTATAACTGTAATCACACGTGAATATTACTTACACATATATAAATTTCACTGTTAATATATATTTGAAAGCTTACACTTTATATATAAGTTCCTTTAATATAACAGGTAGATTTATAAGAAACAAACTTTAACACAATCTTGTCTCTTAATTTCTGTCTATAAACATTATAAACACTGTGTATATATATACACTCAGACAAACAACATCACTTGGGTGTTGTCTTAATCAGCGATTTCTCCAGATTGGAGCAGTGGGTGCAGGATGTGGGTGAGTCACCCAGCTCCCGTTTTCTTTGGGTGTCCGCTGGGTGATCGCCCGTTTTCTTTTGGGTGAACGCTGGGTGAGCGCCCGTTTTCTTTTGGCTGCCCATTCTCTGTGATTGAGTCTGGAGGGACTCATTTATACTGATTTATATTGTAAAACACTAGTTTTAAAGCTTTTTTCGAAGGACCTTGGCTCATAGGTTATTTGTACACTGTAGTACAACATATTTGGACCACAGTGTGGTCTTTATCCGGTTCGAGCACGACCAAAACTCTGTTGAGAATTTTGGCCTTACCTGCTGTGTTTATTATAACTATATATAATGAACACTTAGCTGATAAATGACAGCAAATCGTCTACACAGCCGCCCCTGCAGACGAGGTCTAGAAGCTGTCGAAACCATCACAACAGTGGGCTGTCAAGAGATACAATTTGTAAGTATAAATTACCCCTAGGGGGTGTTATGTCAGCATATTTCATTCGATGATGGCTGACGAAATACCTACTTGTTTGGACTCAAAAGTCCACACCTTACTGCCGATTATAGGTTGATTACAAACTCCTTGTGACTCAAGAATTGCGCAATCCCCCGATCTACAAGAAATTCGTAACATACCTTGCTCTTTGTAACGTGAGCTATGGTGTTCTCAACACCTTCGACAGATATCGGTGACTTGATAGAAGCTGAAGTATCCTTGGATGTCCACGTCTTCCATTGTCTAGGAAACGCACACTGGTACACTATGTTCCACAAGATTTGTCTTTATTGTTCACAATGTATCACAAGAGAAGCTGATCACACTTCTATTAAGTGTTTGTGTTAGAGACACTTTGTTCACACTAACGCACAGATCAGTATCCTGGCGTCAGTGTTACTCTCCATAGAGTCAAAGATAGTCTGCCAGACGCTACAGCGCTCCATGCCGTCACTGCCCCCAGCACAAAAAAAAACGCTGACCTAGTACCTTGCATCCTTGTCACCTCCTCGATGAAGCAAAGCAGAATGTTTGTTTCTTGCTGTCTTAATCATAGACAACAATGTACACTATCTTTACTATGGTAATAAAGTGGGAGCAGGATTTTCCTTAATTGTCCTGCTAAGTAAGAGATGTACTGTCTCTTATAAAAATACACGTTGCAACACCGCTGCAAGGAGCAGAGGTCATTTGACTACGTGGCATAGCATCAGTGATCAATTACTCACTCTAGCAGTAAACAAGACGCTCGCCCCTTCTGAGTGGCTTGGCCACTCAGGGCTGAAAGGGGCTGAAGGGGCTGAAGGGGGCTGAAGGGGGCTGAAGGGGGCTGATACCCCCCTCCTGGAGAAAATTTCTCCACAAAGTACACTGACAGACACTTGCTGAGTCACCAAGTACACTGACAGACACTTGCTGAGTCACCAAGTACACTGACAGATACTTGCTGAGTCACCAAGTACACTGACAGACACTTGCTGAGTCACCAAGTACACTGACAGATACTTGCTGAGTTACAAAGTACACTGACAGACACTTGCTGAGTCACCAAGTACACTGACAGACACTTGCTGAGTCACCAAGTACACTGACAGACACTTGCTGAGTCACCAAGTACACTGACAGACACTTGCTGAGTCACTAAGTACACTGACAGACACTTGCTGAGTCACCAAGTACACTGACAGACACTTGCTGAGTCACCAAGTACACTGTCAGACACTTGCTGAGCACCCAGTACACTGACAGACACTTGCTGAGTCACCAAGTACACTGACAGACACTTGCTGAGTCACCAAGTACACTGACAGACACTTGCTGAGTCACCAAGTACACTGACAGACACTTGATGAGTCACCAAGTACACTGACAGACACTCGCTGAGTCACCAAGTACACTCACAGACACTTGCTGAGTCACCAAGTACACTGACAGACACTTGCTGAGTCACCAAGTACACTGACAGACACTTGCTGAGTCACCAAGTACACTGACAGACACTTGATGAGTCACCAAGTACACTGACAGACACTTGCTGAGTCACCAAGTACACTGACAGACACTTGATGAGTCACCAAGTACACTGACAGACACTTGATGAGTCACCAAGTACACTGACAGACACTTGATGAGTCACCAAGTACATTGACAGACACTTGCTGAGTCACCAAGTACACTGACAGACACTCAAATGTGTTGCTCTTTGAACAGTTGTGTTCAGAAATATAAGTGTGTCTGCATGTTATGTTTTAATGTGAACTGTATATGTGAACACGCTGTGTTCAGTCATGTGAACTGCGTATGTGTGAACATGTTGTGTTTATCACTGCAACACATAAACAACAGTTGTTGTGAAGCTATTGATCAAAGACCGTGTCTTTACTGACGTTTTCTTTCTGAACGAAGCGGCTTGTCTGCCTTGCAACACTGGTGGCTTGTCTGCCTTGCAATATTGGTGGTTTGTCTGCCTTGCAACACTGGTGGCTTGTCTGCCTTGCAATATTGGTGGCTTGTCTGCCTTGCAACACTGGTGGCTTGTCTGCCTTGCAACACTGGTGGCTTGTCTGCTTTGCAACACTGGTGGCTTGTCTGCCTTGCAACACTGGTGGCTTGTCTGCCTTGCAACACTGGTGGCTTGTCTGTCTTGCAATATTGGTGGCTTGTCTGCCTTGCAACACTGGTGGCTTGTCTGCCTTGCAACACTGGTGGCTTGTCTGCCTTGCAATATTGGTGGCTTGTCTGCCTTGCAACACTGGTGGCTTGTCTGCCTTGCAACACTGGTGGCTTGTCTGCCTGGCAATATTGGTGGCTTGTCTGCCTTGCAACACTGGTGGCTTGTCTGCCTTGCAACACTGGTGGCTTGTCTGCCTTGCAATATTGGTGGCTTGTCTGCCTTGCAACACTGGTGGCTTGTCTGCCTTGCAATATTGGTGGCTTGTCTGCTTTGCAATACTGGTGTCTTGTCTGCCTTGCAACACTGGTGGCTTGTCTGCCTTGCAACACTGGTGGCTTGTCTGCCTTGCAACACTGATTGCTTGTCTGCCTTGCAATACTGGTGGCTTGTCTGCCTTGCAACACTGGTGGCTTGTCTGCCTTGCAATACTGGTGGCTTGTCTGCCTTGCAATACTGGTCGATTGTCTGCATTGCAACACTGGTGGCTTGTCTGCCTTGCAACACTGGTGGCTTGTCTGCCTTGCAATACTGGTGGCTTGTCTGCTTTGCAACACTGGTGGTTTGTCTGCCTTGCAATACTGGTCGATTGTCTGCATTGCAACACTGGTGGCTTGTCTGCCTTGCAACACTGGTGGCTTGTCTGCCTTGCAATACTGGTGGCTTGTCTGCTTTGCAACACTGGTGGTTTGTCTGCCTTGCAATACTGGTCGATTGTCTGCCTTGCAACACTGGTGGCTTGTCTGCCTTGCAACACTGGTGGCTTGTCTGCCTTGCAATACTGGTGGCTTGTCTGCCTTGCAATACTGGTGGCTTGTCTGCCTTGCAATACTGGTGGCTTGTCTGCCTTGCAATACTGGTGGCTTGTCTGCTTTGCAACACTGGTGGTTTGTCTGCCTTGCAATACTGGTCGATTGTCTGCCTTGCAACACTGGTGGCTTGTCTGCCTTGCAACACTGGTGGCTTGTCTGCCTTGCAATACTGGTGGCTTGTCTGCTTTGCAACACTGGTGGTTTGTCTGCCTTGCAACACTGGTCGATTGTCTGCCTTGCAACACTGGTGGCTTGTCTGCCTTGCAACACTGGTGGCTTGTCTGCCTTGCAATACTGGTGGCTTGTCTGCTTTGCAACACTGGTGGTTTGTTTGCCTTGCAACACTGGTCGATTGCCTGCCTTGCAACACTGGTGGCTTGTCTGCCTTGCAACACTGGTGGCTTGTCTGCCTTGCAATACTGGTGGCTTGTCTGCCTTGCAATACTGGTGGCTTGTCTGCCTTGCAATACTGGTGGCTTGTCTGCCTTGCAATACTGGTGGCTTGTCTGCTTTGCAACACTGGTGGTTTGTCTGCCTTGCAATACTGGTCGATTGTCTGCCTTGCAACACTGGTGGCTTGTCTGCCTTGCAACACTGGTGGCTTGTCTGCCTTGCAATACTGGTGGCTTGTCTGCTTTGCAACACTGGTGGTTTGTCTGCCTTGCAACACTGGTCGATTGTCTGCCTTGCAACACTGGTGGCTTGTCTGCCTTGCAACACTGGTGGCTTGTCTGCCTTGCAATACTGGTGGCTTGTCTGCTTTGCAACACTGGTGGTTTGTTTGCCTTGCAACACTGGTCGATTGCCTGCCTTGCAACACTGGTTGCTTGTCTGTCTTGCAACACTGGTGGCTTGTCTGCCTTGCAACACTGGTGGGTTGTCTGCCTTGCAACAGTGGTGGGTTGTCTGCCTTGCAACATTGGTGGCTTGTCTGCTTTGCAACACTGGTGGGTTACCCATATTGCAATACTGTTTACTTGTCCGCTGTGGAACACTTACTGCTTATGCGCCTTTTAACACTGCTGACTTTGTTTTTTAACACTGGTGGTTCGTCTGCCTTGCAACACTGGTACTTTGTCTGTCTTGCAACACTAGTTCGTCTGCCTTGCAATACTGGTGACTTGTCCGCCTTATGTCATTGGTGGTTCCCTTTGCAACACTTGTCTGCCTTGCAACACTGGTATTTTGTCAGCTTGCAGTATCGGTGGATTAACAACCATGCAACAATTTTGACTAAAAATTTATAGCAATTGAGATTTGTTACATTGTTTGCTTTACATAAAGCGACGATGAGAAGCTCTGCAGCCGTTGCAACTTCATCTCTTGACGCAGGACTGTTGCAACTTCATCTCTTGACGCAGGACTGTTGCAACTTCATCACTTGACGCAGGACTGTTGCAACTTCATCACCTGACGCTGGACTGTTGCAACTTCACCTCTTGACGCAGGACTGTTGCAACTTCATCACTTGACGCAGGACTGTTGCAACTTCATCACCTGACGCTGGACTGTTGCAACTTCATCACTTGACGCAGGACTGTTGCAACTTCATCACCTGACGCTGGACTGTTGCAACTTCATCACCTGACGCAGGACTGTTGCAACTTCATCACCTGACGCTGGACTGTTGCAACTTCATCACTTGACGCAGGACTGTTGCAACTTCATCACCTGACGCTGGACTGTTGCAACTTCATCGCTTGACGCAGGACTGTTGCAACTTCATCACTTGACGCAGGACTGTTGCAACTTCATCTCTTGACGCAGGACTGTTGCAACTTCATCTCTTGACGCAGGACTGTTGCAACTTCATCACTTGACGCAGGACTGTTGCAACTTCATCTCTTGACACAGGACTGTTGCAACTTCATCTCTTGACGCAGGACTGTTGCAACTTCATCTCTTGACGCAGGACTGTTGCAACTTCATCTCTTGACGCAGGACTTTTGCAACTTCATCTCTTGACGCAGGACTGTTGCAACTTCATCACTTGACGCAGGACTGTTGCAACTTCATCACTTGACGCAGCACTGTTGCAACTTCATCTCTTGACGCAGGACTGTTGCAACTTCATCACTTGACGCAGGACTGTTGCAACTTCATCACTTGACGCAGGACTGTTGCAACTTCATCTCTTGACGCAGGACTGTTGCAACTTCATCACTTGACGCAGGACTGTTGCAACTTCATCTCTTGACGCAAGACTGTTGCAACTTCATCTCTTGACGCAGGACTGTTGCAACTTCATCACTTGACGCAGGACTGTTGCAACTTCATCTCTTGACGCAGGACTGTTGCAACTTCATCACTTGACGCAGGACTGTTGCAACTTCATCTCTTGACGCAGGACTGTTGCAACTTCATCTCTTGACGCAGGACTGTTGCAACTTCATCACTTGACGCAGGACTGTTGCAACTTCATCTCTTGACGCAGGACTGTTGCAACTTCATCTCTTGACGCAGGACTGTTGCAACTTCATCACTTGACGCAGGACTGTTGCAACTTCATCACTTGACGCAGGACTGTTGCAACTTCATCACTTGACGCAGGACTGTTGCAACTTCATCTCTTGACGCAGGACTGTTGCAACTTCATCACTTGACGCAGGACTGTTGCAACTTCATCTCTTGACGCAGGACTGTTGCAACTTCATCACTTGACGCAGGACTGTTGCAACTTCATCTCTTGACGCAGGACTGTTGCAACTTCATCTCTTGACGCAGGACTGTTGCAACTTCATCACTTGACGCAGGACTGTTGCAACTTCATCACTTGACGCAGGACTGTTGCAACTTCATCTCTTGACGCAGGACTGTTGCAACTTCATCACTTGACGCAGGACTGTTGCAACTTCATCACTTGACGCAGGACTGTTGCAACTTCATCTCTTGACGCAGGACTGTTGCAACTTCATCACTTGACGCAGGACTGTTGCAACTTCATCTCTTGACGCAGGACTGTTGCAACTTCATCACTTGACGCAGGACTGTTGCAACTTCATCTCTTGACGCAGGACTGTTGCAACTTCATCTCTTGACGCAGGACTGTTGCAACTTCATCACCTGACGCTGTACTGTTGCAACATCATCGCAGGACTTGACGACGCTGGACTGTTGCAACTTCATCACTTGACGAGGACTGTTGCAACTTCATCTCTTGACGCAGGACTGTTGCAACTTCATCTCTTGACGCAGGACTGTTGCAACTTCATCACCTGACGCAGGACTGTTGCAACTTCATCACCTGACGCAGGACTGTTGCAACTTCATCACCTGACGCTGGACTGTTGCAACTTCATCACCTGACGCAGGACTGTTGCAACGACTGGACTGTTGCAACTTCATCACCTGACGCTGGACTGTTGCAACTTCATCACCTGACGCTGGACTGTTGCAACTTCATCACCTGACGCTGGACTGTTGCAACTTCATCACCTGACGCTGGACTGTTGCAACTTCATCACCTGACGCTGGACTGTTGCAACTTCATCACCTGACGCTGGACTGTTGCAACTTTATCTCTTGACGCAGGACTGTTGCAACTTCATCACCTGACGCTGGACTGTTGCAACTTCATCACCTGACGCTGGACTGTTGCAACTTCATCACCTGACGCTGGACTGTTGCAACTTCATCACCTGACGCTGGACTGTTGCAACTTTATCACCTGACGCTGGACTGTTGCAACTTCATCTCTTGACGCAGGACTGTTGCAACTTCATCTCTTGACGCAGGACTGTTGCAACTTCATCACCTGACGCTGGACTGTTGCAACTTCATCACCTGACGCTGGACTGTTGCAACTTCATCACCTGACGCTGGACTGTTGCAACTTCATCACCTGACGCTGGACTGTTGCAACTTTATCACCTGACGCTGGACTGTTGCAACTTCATCACCTGACGCTGGACTGTTGCAACTTTATCACCTGACGCTGGACTGTTGCAACTTCATCACCTGACGCTGGACTGTTGCAACTTCATCACCTGACGCTGGACTGTTGCAACATCATCACCTGACGCTGGACTGTTGCAACATCATCGCTGGACTGTTGCAACTTGACGCTGGACTGTTGCAACATCATCACCTGACGCTGGACTGTTGCAACTTCATCACCTGACGCAGGACTGCAACTTTATCACCTGACGCTGGACTGTTGTAACTTCATCACTTGACGCTGGACTGTTGCAACTTCATCACCTGACGCTGGACTGTTGCAACTTCATCACCTGACGCTGGACTGTTGCAACATCATCACCTGACGCTGGACTGTTGCAACATCATCACCTGACGCTGGACTGTTGCAACATCATCACCTGACGCTGGACTGTTGCAACATCATCACCTGACGCTGGACTGTTGCAACTTCATCACCTGACGCTGGACTGTTCTATATTAATACAATCTCTAACAAAAGATTACCCTTTTGATATCGCTGACCTTTTTCATTTTCTGTCTCGTAAATAAAGAGGATGAGATATCACAGCCACTGAATGCAGGAGCGAACAAGACTGAGTCCTGATT